>NW_007255146.1:47999-55841 GCF_000164805.1 Carlito syrichta | reverse complement strand
CATGATATTACATTTACCAATTATGATTAGTAAATGGATAAAACAATTATCATGTCTAGAATAGCACTGCCAGCAACTTCCTTCAAAAGAGTCCCAAATTACAGTCCTTGAAGTGCTTCAAGAAAGTTCCCAGGTGCACGGTTCCTCATGTAGCAGTTCTTCTCTTTTTGGGCTTTTAAGACCTTCAAAGCTTTTGTAATCGCCTTTCTTGTCCAGGTGTCTTCATTACTTTTCTCTTATCCTGCAGTGTTTATTTCTAAGGAAAACTCAAAAGAAACTTTTAATGACATTTCCCAGGCCCCCAAGGTTGCTTTCTGTATTTAGTTAATTATCATAAAAGTATCTAATTAGTATATTATGAATTCAGTGAAAACCCACTCTATAAACGTTTACTTAAAATTTAACTATAGAATTAAGTAAAAACCTTAACGATTAATCTTTTATCCTAAGTCTGTGAAGACAGTGTTATAAATCGCCTACATAACTCCTAGATAATTGTTAGAACTTATAATGAGCTCATAATGAACTTACCATAAACTTGTGCTTCTAAAAAACCTTATGTCTGACCACTAAGCTGCATAATTCTAAATCAAATAAGGAGTGAATATACTTATATCATTTTTTACTCAAGTAATATCTAGTAACTTATTACCAAGTGAAAGAAAGCATTCTTGATGTGCTTCAGAGTTTAACCCTTGCATATGTTAGAAAAGGCCAAACGGCATAGTGGGAAAATGGGAAAATGAACCATGACATTCTCAGGTTAGGTGTGAGTACTTCGCATAAACATGCCATTTTCTTCTTCCATGACTGCACAGAATTTCTTCAGCCGTATCAAACACCAAAGGTGGAAGACAGAAGGGCCTCAGCTTCCCGGGCTTGCCCTGTGGCCCGGGGTCTTCGGCCCACCGGGACCCTGTCAATCATGTGGACCTCCAAGGCTGGCTCCCAACAGAATATCTAACCTATATAGAATATAGATATTTTCAAATGCAAAACCAACCAACCAACAAACTCAGGGTATCTACCATTCTGATACCCTTACTAAAAAAATGATAATAGGTGAACTAGGGAACTAAATATGAATTAGGAAAAATGGAAAAAATATTCCAAAACTGTCTGCATTGCAAGAAGGAAAGATAAACCAAAAGATTGGAAATTTCATTGGAAATATTGGCTGTATAAAGTAGTAAAACAACAATATTAATAATAACAAATTTGGAGAAACAAGGATTCAATAGAGCTGAAATACTGGAGAACAATAATATCAAGATGAGAGTTGGCTATTTGGAATTAAGGCTTTTTAAAATCCTTGTATTTATTAGTAAAATAAATTAACTAAATGACTAGTTTTAAAGGGTATATATGCTAAAATTTTAATTGTGACTGCTAAATGAATAAAATAAGTTGTGAGATTTACAAAGTAGTAAGTGAAAAATGAAATAAAAGAATCACAGTCACTTCAAAAGAAGTCTGGAAAAGAGGGTGCAAAAACAGAAAATACAGGAACAATAGAAAGCCAAAATAAGATGTCAGAAATAGTCTATATACATTTTAGACTAATTTTGCCAGTAAAACCTAACAGAAATTATCAGACTAGATGTAAGAATACCCATATGCAATTTGAGTAAGAAACACATGAAATATGATAGCATTGAATGAAAGTAAAAGGATGGAAAAGATACAGCTGTGAAACACTAACCAAAGGAAAAGATATACCAGACAAACACTAACCAACATTAAAGTGACAGCATTGACAATAATTAAAATAGTAGAGACTACTCTTTTCTTCTTCCTTTTAGTAGTTTAATGGTCACCCAGCTAGAGACTGTATTTCCCAGCCTCTCTTACAGATAGTGTGGTGTGTTTAAGTTAGGGCCAATGGACTGTGAACAAAAGTGATGAGTGCAGCTTCCTGATAACTCCCCTTAAAGATGGAATTGTCTGTTGGTTTTCTCTTACTTCTTCAAATTGGGCAGCAAAGGCAACTGTAACAGGAACCTTGTTACTTGAGTAGGCTCTGGCAATGCGAGTTAATCATAGGTCAGAGGTGACTACTCACCCAAGGTTGTACATTTACCTCTGAATTTTATATGCTAGGAAAAAAACTTCCTAGCTGGTCTCGGTGGCTCAGCCTGTAATCCCGTGCCTTGGGAGGCTGAGGTGAGTGGATTGCCTGAGCCCGTGAGTTCGAGACACGCCTGGGCAACTTGGCGAGACCTCATCTCTACAATAAATAAAAAAAATAGCCGGGTGTGGTAGTGCGTGCCTCTAGTTTCAGCTACTTGGAAGGCTGAGGTGGAAGGATCGCTGGATCCCAGCAGGTCGAGGCTGCAGTGACTGGGAGCGGCCACTGCACTCCAGTCTGGGCAACAAAGTGAGACTCCAACTCAAAAAACAAACAAAACAAAACAAAACAAAAACCACATTATTTTTAAACTACTGTATTCTGTATTTCTCTATTATTGCATTTTAGCATGTACCTTATCTTATACACTTTAGGATTTAAAAAAACCTGTTATTATAGTCATGTCATTAGAAACATGAATTCTGAACTTGTATACACCCAATAATATAAATTCCAAAATGTAAAATAAAAATTGGCAGTTATAAAGACTATGTTCTTTTTTTTTTTATTTCCCATTTTACTTTTTTTTTTTCTTTATTTTATTTTTTATTAATCAATATTTTTTATTATGGTTTTGTGGGGTACAGTTAAAGGTTAGGTGTACAATTAAGTTTCATTCAGGTACCCTGTTGATAAGAGGTGTTTCCCCATCCCCAGACAGATATTTGCTACTATTAATCCCATCTCCCCCCCCATAGTTTCCCAGTACTGTAGGTCATTTTCTTATAATATTACATTGGATGTTCAAGGTCCATTATATGAGTGAGAACATGTGATATTTGGATCTTTGTTTCTGTGAGAGGTCACTCAGTACTATAGGCTCTAGTTCCATCCAGGTTGCTGTGAAATTCATGATTTTGTTCTTTTTTTATGGCTGCGTAGTATTCCATCATGTATATGTACCATATTTTTGTAATCCCATCCTCTTTTGACGGGCAGCATGGTTGTTTCCAGGTTCTTGCTATTGTGAACAACGCTGCGATAAACATACGTGTGCAGGTATCTTTTTTATAGAGTGATTTGAGTTCTTCAGGTTATATTCCCAGTAGGGGGATTGCAGGGTCATATGGAAGGTCGATTTTTAGAGCTTTTAGGAATTGCCACACTGCTTTCCACAGAGGTTGCACTAGTTTACACTCCCACCAACAGGTAGAAGTGTTCCCTTTTCACCACACCCTCTCCAGCAGCTGTTATTTTTTGAGTTGCTGATAATTGCCATTCTGACCAGAGTTAGGTGGTATCTCAGTGTGGTTTTGATTTGCATCTCCCTGATGATTAGTGAGGTTGAACATTTCTTCATGTGTGTGTTGGCTGCTCGGATGTCCTCTTTTGTGAAGTGTCTGTTCATATCTTTGACCCATTTTATAATGGGGTTGTTTGTTTTTTTCTTTTCAGCACGTTTGAGTTCCTTGTAGATCCACGATGTTAAGCCTTTGTCAGACCTGGAGTTAGCAAATACTTTTTCCCAGTCTGTACACTGTCTCCCTGCTCTCTTGATGGTTTCTTTGGCTTTGCAGAAGCTTGTCAGTTTAATAAGGTCCCACTTATCTATTTTCTCTCTTATGAGCTGTGGGTTTTGGGTTTGTTCAGGAATTGGATGCCAGTTCTGATTTCCATGAGGGTTTTTCCTTCATTTTCTAAGGTTCTTATGGTTTGAGGTTTTCCATTTAGGTCTCTGAACCATTTGGAATTAACCTTTGTGCATGGGGATAGATAGGGGTCCTGTTTCAATCTTCTGCATGTGGTCAGCCAGTTTTCCCAGCACCATTTACTGAATAGGTTCTCCTCTCCCCAGTGGTAGGTGGTGGAGGCTTTGTCAAAGATGAGTTGGTTGAGAAACTGAGGTTTTGCTTCTGGGATCTCAATTCTATTCCATTGATCTATATGCCTGTTCCTATACCAATACCAAGCTCTTTTGATGATTGTAGCCTTATAGTAAAGTTTGAAGTCTGGTAGTGTAATACCACCTGCTTTGTTTTTTTTTTTTTTGCTGAGGATTGTTCTGGCTATTCTTGGACGTTTGTGTTTCCATATGAATTCCTGTGTTGTCTTTTCTAGGTCTGAGAAGAATGTTGCTGGTAATTTGATGGGTATTGCATTGAATTTTTAGATTGCCTTAGGCAAGGTGGACATCTTCACAATGTTGATTCTTCCAATCCATGAGCATGGGATATTTTTCCACTTGTTTGTGTCATCTTTGATTTCTTTGAGTAGTGTTTTGTAGTTTTCCTTGTAAAGGTCTTTCACGTCTCTGGTTAGGAAGATGCCAAGGTATTTTTTTTTTGTGGCTATTGTGAATGGAATTGTGTTTTTTATTTGGGTTTCTGTTTGTTTATTATTGGTGTAGAGAAATGCGATTGTCCTTTGTACATTTATTTGTATCCTGAGACTTTTCCAAAGGCCTTTATCAGTGTAAGGAGGTTTTTGATAGATTCTCTTGGGTTTTCAAAGTACACAATCATCTCGTCTGCAAAGAGAGATAACTTGACTTCCTCTTTTCCTATTTTGGATACCCCTGATTGCCTCCTCTTCTCTGATTGTTCAAGCCAGGACTTCCAATACTATGTTGAACAGGAGGGGTGAGAGTGGGCATCCTTATCTTGTTCCAGTTTTCAGGGGACGTGGTTCCAATTTTTGTCCATTTAGGTGTATGCTGGCTGTGGGTTTCTCGTAGATGGCTTTTACTATTTTGAGGTATGTTCCCCGTATGCCTAGATGTTCAAGTGTTTTTATCAAGAAGAGGTGCTGGATTTTATCAAAAGCTTTTTCTGCATCTAATGATATAATCATGTGGTTTTTGTTTTGACATCTGTTGATGTATTTAATTACATTTATGGTTTTACGAATGTTGAACCAGGCTTGAATCCCTGGAATGAAGCCTACTTGATCAAGATGGATGATTTTTGAGATGTATTGCTGAATTCGGTTTGCTAGGATCTTGTTGAGAATTTTAGCATCTATGTTCATCAAAGATATTGGCCTGTAGTTCTCTTTCTTTATTGGATCTTTACCTGGCTTGGGTATCAATGTGATGTTAGCCTCGTAAAATGATTTGGGGCAAGTTCCATCTTTTTCAATTGCCTGGAATACCTTCTGTAGGATTGATATCAGCTCCTCCTCAAATGTCTTGTAGAATTCTACTGGAAAGCCATCTGGACCAGGGCTTTTTTTTGTAGGAAGTTTTCTTATTACGTAGTCGAATTCCTTGATTGTTATTGATCAATTTAAGGTCTCAATTTCTTCTTATTCCAACCTAGGTAGGTTGTGTGATGTCAGAAAGTCCTCCATTTCCTTAAGGTTTTCAAGTTTGTTTCCATACAAGTGTACGTGGTAGTCTCTAATGATCTTTTGTATTTCTTCAAGGTCAGATGTGACTTCATCTTTTGTGTTTCTGATTGTGCTTATTTGGTTTTTTTCTCTTTTTTTCTTGGTCAGTCTAGCTAGGGGACCATCGATCTTGTTTATCCTTTCAAAGAACCAGCTTTTTGTTTCATTGATTTTTTTGCATTATCTTTTTGTCTTCTATTTCCTGGATTTGGGCTTTTGTTTTGGTGATCTGGATTCTTCTGCTGAAATTAGGGTTTTTGTGGTCTTGCTTTTCCAGCTTTCTTAGGTGGCTTGTTAGGTTGTTAATTTGTGTTCCTTCCATTTTCTTCATGTGTGTTTGTAGGGATATAAATTCCCCTCTTATACAGTTTTCAAGGTGTCCCAGAGATTTTGGTAAGATGTTTCTTCATTTTCATTTGTTTCCAGGTATCTTTTGATCTCTGTTTTGATTTCATCATTGACCCAGGAGTTGTTTAGCATCATGCTGTTTAGAGTCCATGTCTTTGTGGGTTTTGGGGGGACTTTGTTGGTGTCAATGTTTATTTTTATTCCACTGTGATCCGAGAAGGTGCATGGTAGAATCTCAGTCTTTTTAAATTTGCTTATGCTTGATTTATGGCCAATTACATGGTCAATCTTAGAATACGTTCCATGCAGTGATGAGTAGAATGTATATTCTGTGTTCTTTGGATGGAGTGTTCTGTAGGTATCAGTTAAGTCCATTTGGTCCAAAGTCACATTGAGATGCCAGATCTCCTTGCTGATTTTTTTGTCCTGATGATCCGTCTAGGGTTGTGAGTGGGGTATTAAAGTCCCCAGTTATGATAATGTTAGAGTCAATATCTTTCTTTAGTTTTCCTAGAGGTTGCTTTATGAAAGTTGGCATACCTATGTTGGGTGCATATATGTTTAGGATAGATATTTCTTGTTGATGGATTGAACCTTTTATCATTATGTAGTGGCCTTCTGTCTCTTTCTTGATTTTTAATAGCTTGAAGGGTATTTTGTCTGAAATTAAGGTTGCTATTCCTCCTTTCTTTTGTATTCCGTTTGCCTGAAAGTTTGTTTCCCATCCTCTTACTTTGAGTCTGTGGGTGTCCTTTCTAGTGAGGTGAGTCTCTTGAAGGCAATAGATTATTGCCTGATGATATTTTACCCATTTTGCCATTCTGTGTCTTTTCAGTGGTACATTTAGTCCATTCACATTTAGGCTAATAATTGAAATGCAAGAGTTGATCCCTGTCATAAGGTTCTTACAGAGTTGTTCCTGTTTGTTTGTTGTCTTTCTTTGGACTTTGGAGTTGGCTCATGTATGTTTTTAATTTTTTGCCTGTACTCTTGTGAAGAATGTTGTTGTTCTTTTTTCTTTTTCTTCTGTGTTCAGTACTTTCTTAAGTGTTTCTTGTAGAGGTGGCCTGGTGGCAGCGTAGGTTCTTAAGGATTGGATATCTGGGAAAGATTTCAATTCTCCCTCACTAATGAAGTTTAGTTTAGCTGGGTAGGTTATTCTTGGTTGAAATTGTTTATCTTTTAGAACTTTGAAGCTAGGGCTCCAGGCTCTCCTAGCCTGAAGGGTTTCTGTGGATAAATCTGCTGCTATTCTAATAGGTCTTCCATGATAGGTAGTCTGGCCTTTTTCTCTTGCTGCCTTTAGGATTTTTTCTTTTATAGATACTTTGTTTAGGCGAATTATTATGTGTCTGGGAGTTGGTCTTCTCATTTGTTGTCTTGCAGGGGTTCTCTGAATCTCTTGTGTTTGAATTTTTTCATCCTCAATGAGATGAAGGAAGTTTTCTTGAATGATTTCATGAAATGTTTTCTCCAGTTTGGCTTCTGTTTCTCTCTCTGCCTCAGGAAGCCCAATTACTCTTAGGTTTGGTCTCTTGAAGTGATCATTCATCTCTTGCAGGTTTTGTTCTGACTTTTTGAACTTCTTTTCTATGCTTTTGACAGTTTGGGTTAGTTCTGTGTTTTGGTCTTCAAGCTCTGAGATTCTTTCTTCTGCTTGGCTGATTCTGCTTTGCATGCTTATTAGTCTGTTATTCATTTCCATCACAGTATTCTTTACTACTGTTATTTCTGACATCAGCTCCTTCCTATTTTCCTCTTGTCTCTCCTTGGTTTTTTAAATTCTCTCCATTAATGGTTTGATGTCTGGGTTTGTTGCATGTGACCAGTCATTCTGGGGGCTCTTCATTGTCTGTGTTCCAGAATCTGTTTTCTCAGTGTCTGATCTCCCAGGGGTCTGTGTGAGACCTATATTCTTCTTTTGGTTTTTCTTCATTTGTGAGGTTTTTCCACCTCCCTACTTTTTCCTTCCCTCCATGTCACCGTCTTCTTTAATTCTGTTATTCAGGGGTAAAGGGATTGGCTTTACTTCTGCTTGT
>NW_007255146.1:34399-47738 GCF_000164805.1 Carlito syrichta | reverse complement strand
ATAGAGAGAGAGGCCTATACTGAAACAGATAAAAACAATAGACCACAGCTACAGATGAACCAACTTTCATACAAAAAAAATAAAACATATAATGATGCTAACATACAAGCTAACCAACCACCTTATTGGTGTGCTGTTCATCTATAGAAAGATATTGTTTACAGAGAGAAGAAAAGAGAAGAAAAGGAAGAGAAAAAAAAGGAACTATACAGTAGGAATAGAATTAAGTCATTAAACTAACAGAATCAATGAAGCACACTCTGAGACTTTTTGTTTAAGTCCAGTGTCCTTTTAGTTCTCATTTCTAGCTTTCTTTTCAAGCTGGTAAATTAGTTTGCAGTTAGGGTCAGTTGTCCCTGGTCTGCTGTGAGGGACAATTTAGATCACCCTCTGTTCACCACTCTGGTCTGTGTCTTCTTCAAGCTTGTTTCTCCCGTTTCGGTGTTGTTACCTTGAATCGCCAGCAGGTGGTGCTATCTCAGCTGCTCGCCTTAGAGTGGGTGGGGTGGGACAGGAAGCGGCAGAGACTGGAGATGGATGCCTGCCTCAGGGCACACAACAGGAGACTCACGGCGGGCAGGATGTCTCGGTCGCAGGAGAGGTGGCAGTGATCCCAGCAGATCTTCCCTGAAGGGGCTTCAAGGACTGAAGTCGTGGATCGCCTCTGGCCTGGGTGATGCGATGTGCTAACGGCGGTGGTGGCGTCTGTGCTGCAGTGGCTGTCCAGTCCTCTGCGATGCCCCAGCGGTGGCAACGGCCGAGCTCCGTATGAAGAGCAGGCTACGATGTTGGGGTCCGCAGCCCCCGTGGCGAGAGCCAGAGACTCACTGCAGTTCTCCTTTGCAGAGGGTTTCACAGACCAGGCTGCCCCGTCGCCATCTTGCCAGACGTCCTCAAGACTATGTTCTTATGTATCAAGACATGAATACAAGAAGTCAAACTTTAGTTTTTAAAAGAAAATATAGAAAAATATTTTTATGATAGAGGTAGGAAATAATTTCCTAGATAAGGTATAAGACATCCTAAGCCTTAAAGGAAAAGATTGATAATTTTTACTGTATTAGGATAGATGTAGACTACATTGATTTCATTAATAAAAACTCTTTCCCAAAAGATGTTTTTAAAAATGAGTTTTAAAAAACAGGCTGTAGGATGATATATGCAATGTATACAGCTGCCTGGAATAGTATCCAGATTATGTAAATATCTGTGAATCAGTAAGCAAAATACAGCCAAGACAAAGGGGCAATAGATATGAACAAGTAATTAATAGAAAAAGAAAACCAATAGTCACCTAACATCTCAAAATATGATCAACTTTGCTAAAAACCAGGGGTATGCATATTAAAACCATAATACGATATCATTCACACTCATGAAATTTTAAAAAATGAGAACAATACCAAGTTGATGAGAATTTGGGTGGAGCAATGGTAGCTCTCATATAGTGTTGGTGGGGTAAAACTTTGAAGTTGAAGATATGTTTGCAATACAACCCAGAAATTCTTTTCCTAGGTATGTTTGAGAAGTGCCTGCGTATATATAAGGAGACACAAAAGGGTATTTATTTGTTGGTTGTTTTTTTTTTGAGTCAGAGTCTCACTCTGTCGCCCAGACTGGAGTGCAGTGGCCGCTCCCGGCCACCGCAGCCTTGACCTGCTGGGCTCCGGCTATCCTTCCGCCTCAGCCTTCCGAGTAGCCAGAATTACAGGCATGCGCTACCACACCTGGCTGATTTTTTATTTATTGTAGAGATGAGGTCTCGCTGCCCAGGCGGGTCTCAAACCCGCAGGCTCAGGCAATCCACTCACCTTAGCCTCCCAAAGGCACGGGATTACAGGCTGAGCCACCGAGCCCGGCCACAAAAGGGTGTTTAAAGCAACATTGTTATACTAGAAAAATATTGAGAAAAAAATTTGAATGTCCATCTACAGGGAGAATGAGAAAACTGTGTTATATTCATATAATATCAGTTGTGAAAATGAATCAACTAGCTATTCACACATCAATATAAAAAGCTCATGTAGAATATAGAGCAAGTAAAAAGGGCAAGTCACAAAAGGATACAGTTTGACACAAACACATATAAAGTTTTAACACACCCAAAACAATACAAAATATTGCATACAGACACCATATATGTATTAAATGTGTAAGAGATTTTATTTTCCATGTGATAGGTGCTTGTTGGTCATTGCCTCATCCCGGCGGTGAGATGGCACTAGAGTTGTGGAGTAGCGGTAGTTATTTCTTTTCTGGGAAGACTTCCCAGTAGTGGCTGTTTAAGTTGAGTGATTAAAATAGGGCAGGGGTTTTCTAGGCAGAATCCACACACTGAAATTAGCGTACTAAAGTGTCTTCCCCTGAGTCACAGAAAAGCTGCTTCAATATTCACTTGGGAGTGGGGAGGACATATAACATCAATAAGGGTGCCTGATCCTAATCCAGGTGAAGTAAGGTCCAATGGGAGGCCCAAACTTCACTTGTATGTAAACCACTTATGTACCCAATCCTAACTTGTACTTCGCTTAGAACTTTTTGACAACTTTAATACATAATTCTGATAAGTTTAGTTGACTTCTAATGCATGGTATATTATAGACTGCTAGAGACAGGTGCACAGGTAGTAATGAGAAACAACAACCATCTGTCAGGTATCATGCAGGAAAAATCACAAAATGGATGCACAAGAATTAAAGCCCGAAATAGCTAGGGCTAAATACAACATTATGTTACTAAAGTACTACATGCCCTTGTAACTCCAGATAGAAAGCGGTACAATACAGTAATCAATGATGGGCCCCAGGTCATCCAGATGTTTATGTTTGGATTCAAGTATTCAGGAAAATTTATGATGTATATTTGCAGTAAATTTAATCTTGTTTTTCAAATTTGGGAATTAAATAATTTTCATGCAACATTAACCGTTTTGGAATAGCACATTTCTAAATCAAGTATTTCTGTGTACTTATTCAACAGATATTCTTTGAGAGGTTACTATGTATTAGACATGATCTTGACACTTGGCCACACAAAGGCGAATTAGATACTTTATTCATTCACTAACACAGTACCTGGCATGTGGTATGTGTTAATAAAAATATGAATGTTTAGACAAGGAAGAAAGTACTAATTTGGGTATTTGCTCTCTGTTACAACTTTTATCATTTTGAAAATTATCACTATTAGAAGTATAGAGAGCTAAATACTGTTGGATCTTGAATTTCAGTTGAGAGACACTGTAGCAACATATGTATTTAAATTAACCTCCTAGAGGCTTTTTGACTGTGTTATTAAAAGACTCCAAAAAGCTTAATGCCTTTAATTTTGTAATCCTAATTTTTAAAAAAACTTTAGAAAATGATGAAAAATAAGCACAATGCTTTCACATGATGCTTTGTTGGCATGTATAATAATGAGTATACTTTAAATGTTCAATGGTAAAGAATCAGTTAATTATGTTATATTCATCTATCAGAATTCCAGCTTGAGAATACTTAATGACAGGAAAGTATTCATGCTATATATTGATAAATTATCAAAAATGGCCAGAGGAAAATATGCCACAATATTAAGCAACTGTTTTATAATGGCAGGGTCATAGGTAATTTTTTTTCCTTTTTCCTTTATTTTCCAAATTTTCTACATTAAATATATACTGTTAAAACTGTAAAAAAAATCAAATGCTGTTTGTAAGATTAGCCCTGATTTTCCATTCTGGAATGCATTTTTTTGGAAATAGACTTTATCTTGGAAGATTATTAGGGACTACAGTGGATTTTGATAAATCTTACCAATGAGCAAGGCATAAACTTTGTTTAAAGCTACAACAGTAAAACAGTAACCACGTATGATTTTGTCACTCATCAAAATGACGTTTTAAAATGCACGTTCTTGTCTCTAAGGTTGAAGCAAAATAAAATAAAAGTATATAAAATAATGTTACTAAAGCTATAAGTAAGAACTCACAACGATGAAATGGAGACTATGTAAATACTTAATGTTCTCTTTGCTGTCATGAATTTGCAGCTCTTCAGTGGGTAGTGCACTTCCACGAAGACGCTGTTGTGCATATATTACCATTGGGATGATATGTATTTTCATTGGAGTTGGATTAACTGTGAGTATTACTTTGTTGTTAGATCCTTTTCTTCTCAGTTTTATTAGTAGTTAATGGCAAGACATAGGACAATCTTTAGTGACCACTAAGACTGTCTCCTTAGCATGCCAGGCCCAGAAGCTTCTGAATAAATTTGGGCAATCGGCCACTCAATCCGTGGATCTGTTTATTAATGGAACTTGCCCATCCAGGTGAAATGGTGTTTTTGTACCCTTCTGAAAGTCCATGCTATTGGGAACTTTGCCATTCATTTAACAGAAGACCATTTGTTTTTATTTAGTGCCAGAACCAATTTTGCTTGACCAATTTTGCTTGGAGATCTGAAAACCATTCTTCTCTATATCCAAGTCAAGCAGAGATTTATTACCAATATGGGGATGGCTTATTCTTTTTTTTTTTTTTTTTTTTTTGAGTTGGACTCTCACTCTGTCGCCCAGACTGGAGTGCAGTGGCCACTCCCGGCCACCGCAGGCTCCACCTGCTGGGCTCCGACGATCCTTCCGCCTCAGCCTTCCAAGCAGCCAAAATTACAGGCGCGCTCTACCATGCCCGGCTGATTTTTTGATTTATTGTAGAGATGAGGTCTGGATGGCTTATTCTTATAGGAAACTGAAGCTAAGCAGTTGGCATGAGAATTATGCCAAAAGAGGAAGAAACAGATCTGTTTTGGCCTTTTACTTTCTGTACTCCTTTGTTCCTCAGTACTACTGGTCCCGTATTATTAGCAATGTCCTATTGTGTCCCATGAAAATAAGAAGTTACATAGATGAATTCCTTTTAGAGATAACTTATTTTCTTGTGCTTTTTACTTCATAAAATTTATAGTTAATATAAGTAGCAGTATTGTCTGTTAGTTACAGTCCACAGATACACCTACTCATGTTTTATGTTTATGTTTGTGGCTTCAGTCTGAGGATATATTTCCTAAAAATCACACTAAGCACAAATTCTCTAAGCAGATATTTTCTTAAAGTTTCTAATCTTTTGTTTTTATATTGCTTTTTGTTTTAGGTTGGCACCCAAGATTTTGCAAGGCGATTTCATGCAACTTATGTTTCTTGGGCAATTGCTTATCTCTTAGGTTTGATCTGCCTTATCCGAGCTTGTTACTGGGGAGCCATAAGAGTCAGTTATCCAGAACACAGTTTTGCATAAGCTTGTTTATGATTCAGTGATGCAGGTAAGAATGTCTAGCAGTTCTTGATAAGCTACTCTGGACATCTTTAGATTATTTATCCTAGTGGATTCTTTTCTGGTTTATGTATAATAGTTTAAAGACTTTGAGGTCTTTTCTGAACAAATGCTCATTGTACTACATTATATGCAAATAGTTTATTTTGCTGCTAGGTTTAAAAAATTGGAATAATTAAGCTGTGTTTTCATGTTCTTTTGCATTTCTTAAAGATATTTTTGGATTTGTTACCAAACATTACATATAATATCACCCTTTCATTATTTTGAAATCAGTTATTTCATTACTTGTTGATTTGTGAGTATTCCCAAGAAGTGTGTATAAATGTTTCTATAATAGTTTCATATTTATACTTACATTTTAATTAAATAGCATATCAAAATTGCTTGCTTAAAACCTAAGCAATATGCATTTGCTTGAACTGCTTACTGTAACTTTAACCTAAGATTATAGTGACCTTATTCAGGAAAAAAAATTTAGCGTACTTTCAAAGACTTGACATTCTTGTCAGAGAAAAAAACATTTCTAGATACCGTATGCCTGTTTTTTGTTGTTTGTAGAAAGATACAATATTTTTGGTAGTAATTTAAAATACAAGAATGAAAATATTTATTTGTCCACAGTTGGAGATGTTAGATAAATGTCTTTTCACAAAGATCATAGGCCTTTCTGTCTTTCATTTTTGTCTTTTTATTTACTAATTATAAAAGATCCGTTTTGGATTTATGGATTTAATGTTTATCCACTGTATGTATTATTTTATGGAGGCTGAAGGAAGTATTTCACATCACATGTTTTGTAACACTTAACCATTTAATCAAAGACATATATACATTGGAGTGTGCTCCTTTTCATTAGATCATGGTAATTTTTTCTTATTGGCATAATTATGTACTGCTTATGTGTGAAGGGAGCCTATGACATTTCACACTAGCTAAAATGTTGAGATTAGGGGTACTCTTACCATTATTCTCAAATGTAATTTATCAGAGAATTGCCCAGATTATTCAAGAAAATAGATCAGAGATAAAGAGCAACAGTTTTCTCAGAATTCTCAGATTTATGGAATCAGCTCTTGCACTGCCTATCTTTGCAGTTTTAAAAAGAAATTGCTTAATTGAGAAGTAATTTTTGAAAGTTTTTAATGTAGTAGAATTAGATAATGAGATGATTTGAGTAAATTAATTGGTGATTTCAGGGATAAGACTAATATTTTAAATTATTATATGTTACTGATTAGTATAAAAATGTACTTATCAAAATTTGGAACAAAATACATGTAAACTTTGAAGAATAAATGACAAATGTATGAATGCAGTAGCTCAAGATTATATGTACCTTGGAAAATACACTAATAAAGATTATTGTTCAAAAATTGCCTTGTTGTATTCCATTAAAAAAATATGTCACCGGCCGAGCTTGGTGGCTCAGCCTATAATCCGGTGCTTTCACTCAAATTGCCTGAGCCTGCGGGTTCGAGACCTGCCTGGTCAACTTGACGAGATCTGATCTCTACAATAAATCAAAAAAATTAACCGGGTGTGGTAGCGCACGCCTGTAATTCCAGCCCCTTGGAAGACTGAGGCAGAAGAATCGCCGGAGCCCAGCAGGTTGAGGCTGCGGTGACCGGGAGCGGCCACTGCATTCTAGTCTGGGCAACTGAGTGAGACTCCAACTCAAAAAAAAAAATGTCATTTTCCAAATTGCCTTGAGATCTTGCTGTAAAATTTTCATGTTTAGAAATATATATGTTTCTTTATATAATATTTGTTTTTCTCATACTATTTTCATGGTTTTAAAATATAGACTTTAAATCCATTTGTAATACGCTTGATGTTATGAAATAATCTTTTTCTAATGGTTAAGTAGCAGTTATAATGGCATCGTGTATTAAATAGTCCATTCTCTCCCCCATTGATTTGAAATCTCCCATTAAATTATATGCTACATGATTATATTCCTTCTGGAGTATAACTCCATGAGAGCAGGAACCCTGGCAGTCTTGTTCACTGCTTTATCCCCACTTAGAACATTTCCTGGTGTATATATGCTCACTATACATGAATGAATATGCACACATGAATAAATGATTAAATGAATTGGTATTTTAAATTCTTATATATGCTTGGGTATGTACTTTATATTCTGTACCAGAATGCATAGGTAAATATTTGCATAATTTTGGGTAAAAAAAAAAAAGCTTCCCAAGTAGAATCTAAAAGCAGAAATTGTATATAAAAGGATTGACAGAATAGATGATTTAAAAAACAAACAAAAACTTCTGTACGAAAAAAATTGTTAGCAAAGACAAACTGGTGACGAGGTTTTCAAAATACAGAAAGACTTTGTAATATGGGAGGGGACTAAAGGCATGAAAAAGCAATTCACAAAAGAAGACATATGATAGGTCATCAATATGATCTTTTTAAAAAAATTTACTAATAAAAAATTGTAAGTTGAAATGATATTTTTCCCTATTATATTAGCAAAAAAAGGGAAAAGAGCAATAATATTCCTATAATGTTGAGGATATGAGAAAACACATATTTATAGCCTCTCACACATCCTTTTTAGCCTAGTAATTCTAAGGATTTATCTTAAAGGTTTTATCACATTTTTGTTTAGAGATTAAAAATAAGAAATAGTCTAAAAAATTCAATAATGTGGGATAGATGAAATATAGTATCATATCTATATGGTATCATAACTATATGATTGGCTGTTATTTCATAGTATGATCATCATACCTATACTATCAAATAACAGGCAGTCATTAAGAATATGATGAATATTATTATCTACTGAATTGGAAATGGCTTACAAATTATGTAATACATAGAGTTTAATCCACTTTTTAGGAAATACAGTTTATGTGTATGTACTGGAAAACCAAGGAAGATTAAACATTAAAATGTTATTAGTGGTTTTTTTGATTGATGAGAGATAAATGATTTTTTATTTTATTTTTGAACTAGATTAATAGTTGGAAAGTAAACTCTTGAGTAGACATCCTTGTTGAATAGATAAGAATGGTATGTGATGATTACATCAATATTTGTTACAGTTACATTTTGATACTTAAAGAGCTTTAGAATAAATTTATAAAAATCCAAACCAGTGAATTTCACTGATAAAACCTCAAGTTTTAAAGTGAACAAATATATATTTAAGCTTAGTGCTATATGAATTACCTAAAATTTTGATTGGTTAAATTAAAATTAGTGAGAATGTATATTGAGTTTTTAGGTTTTGTTTTAAGTAGATCAAGTCTTCCAGTGCCTAGGGAATATAGAAAATGTTGGGAAAACGTTATTTGAAAGAATACACCATAGCCACCAACCAGATAAAAAAGAATGTTTGTTCCTTCATGTCCAAAGTAGCAGAAATTGCCTTAGTTCTTCTCAGAATAGATGGCCCTATGATCAGATATTCTTGAGCAAGTCATTGGTGAGTACATACGTGTCATTTTAGAAAAAAACCATAATGACAAATGTGTCAGGTACAGTGCTAGCCTCACAACACATGCTGTTTAAATAATCATAGAAGCTAGAAAGCAAGACCGGTGTTCTTGTTTCTGTTTTACCAGAGGAAATTGAGATGCTATTCCCATAGATCTGAAAAAGTAGATTCTGCTTAGGATAGAAATCTGCATTCAAAATAGTCACTTTCAGATGCTACTGTTGTAGATTTTTCCTGGATCACACTCTGAGAAACACTGTCGAAAATGTAATCAAATATCTACATTGAAACTTTCTTTGGCATTCATATTTTCACATGTAGAAAAAAACTGTGATTGTATTTGAGTGAATAATGTCATTTTGTTGTTTAGCTTTGTTTAATTTTGGTATGTCTGTATTCATATGTACTCAAATGGCTAACAGTCATTTCCATATTTATGGTCTGCATAAATTTCTATAAAATCTAAATTTTCATTTATTCGATGTATGTTTCTGGTATGCATATACATATATAAGTAATAAGGAAGAAATAAGCCCTAGTTTTATTTAGTCACTCTACAATATGTTAACATTTAATCTCCATGTCAGTTATGAATCTTCCATTGAAGAAGCTAAGAAAGGTTAAATAAAAGTCATTCAACTTATATGTGATGAAGCCAGCTGGAATCAGACAGTCTGACCCCAAAATGTATCTGCTTTCCACTCCATGAGATTTTATTGTTTCACTTTGTAGCAAACAACTTTTGATTTTTTTTTGCCCCCTGCTGTTCATTGTCTGTATTTCATCTGTGGAAAGAAAATTAATAGAATATATTTCCCCAAAATATTCATTTTAAAAGAATAGAATATTCTAGTTTAAATTCTTTAAAGAATTTGATATTATATCCAACTACATTAATTTTAGAGTATTTTATTAGCAAAATATTACATGTATTTATTTTATTTTTCATAATTAACATAAAATCATAGGAAGACTGAGTAGAAACATATTTTTTTAGATTAGAAAATATAGTTTATTTAGAAAGTATATTAGAGAGAGAGAGAGAGAAAGAGGTTATTCACCTCTCCAAGGTAGGGGAGGGGACCAAAGCTTAATAAAACATGACCTAGCCATAGCTCATTAAGCAGGTGGCCACACCATAGCTTAGCAAGGCAGTCATGGCAATGGCCTGGCAATGGCGCAGTAGAAATACTTTTTGTTAAATATGAGGAATTGGCATGCAATGAGCTTTATTTTTTTAATGGTCCAACATTTTTATTCTCATGAAATTTCATTTTGCTCCACGGGAGGTGAATGGAAAACAATATTTTAAATCAATCTATAGAGTCACAAAACCCACAGATGTAGAAAATAATGGTTTGTGTTGATCTACAACAAATCTAGAGCAGGCAGTAGGCTACACAGAGAAAAATCCCAGATGATTATAGGCAGTCACTTCCCAACATGCCTCTGACCCACTCCTCCCTGATGATGAAGAATTGAAGCTTATTAAAGCATGGGAACAAATCACCAATGATCTTGTACAATAGCCAATTCACACTGTCTCAAGATGTGAGATGTAATATACGCAGTTGTACTCACACATATATTTAGTTCCCAACTTACAGATGGGTTTTCTTATTAAAGTCTGTTTATAAATAAGTTGTTTATAACTCAAAACATGTTCTCAGAAATTTTCCACCTGAAAATATTTACTCAGTGTCCAAAGCTGAGCCCTCAAGCAGCTCCCAGTCTTGTAGTCAGATTCTGAAGCCAACTTCAGAAACTTTGAAAAGCAAAACTACAGCACCCATTGCACAGAAGACAGGAATGCAGAGTGAGTCCAGAACCCCAGCCCTCAGGCTCAGCGTGGGACCCTACTCAACAGAGATCCTCCACTGTACATAGGTGCTAACCAGATCTGTTTACTCTTACTCCTGAGCTTACAGCTGGCCTATGTTTCCCATCCTCTTTTGCAGTTTGATGTGGCCATGAAATTTGCTATTGTCAACAAATGTTCATGGAAGTGATGGACATCATGTGCAGCCCTGACCTGTAATAACCTCCTCTAGGAATTCCTATACTCTCTTTTTCTGTCCATTGGTTGGAAGAGAAAGTCCCCCAGTCCCCAGGGGTTGGCCAAGCAAAGGCTTCTAACTCACTGAGTTGAAGGTTGCCTGGTATATGCCCGTGTGGATTGCTGGGTGCACAAAAATACATTTCAATTGTGTGAAGAAGTTAGGTGACTTATTCAAGGACACACAGCCAATAAAGAGCTTTAAATAATATAAGTTTATTTCATTTTTCTTGTAATAGTGATATTAAATTGTTATATATCACAGAATGCTAATAAAAATTTGTAAAGACAAGTTTTTAATTCATATTAGTTATACATATAAATACTATACTCTTTATATTTTGTTGAATGTGCATGTGTTTGACTTAAGGTGGAATACTACACGAAAAGCAGGTAAAAGTAGTCTATTGATTTTTTTTTTTAGAGACTGCCCATAGAGTAAGATATCAGTTAAAGTTAAAGATTTAAGAAATGGGTACAGTTTATAATTTGGCAGGTAAGAGTCTTTGATCTAACATAGTCTTTTCAGTTTTGTAACTAAAAGTTATTTAAAGTGACTTATTAAATAGGAAGAGAGCACACCCATTGCCCTGATCAAAGTTTTTGTTGTTGTTGCTGTTTATTTGTTTGTTTGTTTTGAGTTAGAGTCTCACTCCCTTGCCCAGGCTGGAGTGCAGTGTCACGCTCCTGGCCACTGCAGACTCAACATGCTGCACTCCGGCGATCCTTCCACCTCAGTCTTCCAAGTAGCCAGAACTACAGGCATGCACTACCACACCTGGCTAATATTTGATTTATTGTATAGATGAGATCTCGCCGAGTTGCCCCGGAGGGTCGTGAACCCACGGGCTCAGGCAATCCACTCGCCTCGGCTTCCCAAAGTGCTGGGATTACAGGCTGAGCCACCAAGCCCAGCCTGATCAGTTTTTGAATGCCCTAAGTGGCCTATTCATATGTGTCAGTACTAATGGCAAGATATAGAGCTACAGAAAAGGACCCAGTATTCCAATAAAATTTCTGGAAAAAACCTTGTCACAGTATCTGTTATTTCCACATCAGATATACCTTTGGCTTAAGATATTGGGAATTTGAATAATCTTGGAGGAAATGCATTAAATTTTTATTGGTTATAGACTTGGCAAGAGTTTGGGAGCCATGTGGAGAATTCCTTCCTTATAAGATTCCATATTTTGTCCTCTGGTCTCCTCCTACATACCCATCTCACTTCTTCATAACCTCCTTTCTACCTACCGTCTGCTATCCACCATCTGGTATCTCCTTTTACACCCTCATAGTCAATGCAGTATTCAGTACCTGATTTTCATTCTTATCATATGCCACTGATTTAAATGGCAATATAAATAGCCTAATACTGCAGTCTGGACAGTTCCTTGAGTCTGTCAAGTCTAATGACCTATGTATTAATTTCACTTCTGCTCTACAACTCTGTAGCTGCATACTGGTTGGTCATACATAGAACTACCATCCCATCTCTGAATTCCTTCACTCAGTTATCCCATTCTCTAAAAACATACCTCTTTTATCTTTGTAAAATTCTCACTCTGTACTGCTGTTCCTGAATATTGGTTTCTTGAAGATTTCAGGTTTATTATTCTTTCAATTTATCATCCCCTCCTTTATCAATGAATCCTACAACCACACAGATTAATGCCACTACAAATTCCTGATCTTCAACTTCAACTGGCTCCTCGGTAATGTTAATCTCTCTTCAATTCTCTCTGCAAATTCCCCCACAAATGCTATTTCAAATCTTCAAATCTTCCTATTGCCATCCATAGCAGACCTCTTCCACCTATACTGGATGATCTCTTTATTTTACTTATTCTTGCTTTTGTCCCTTCCCTCCATCTGCCATCTAGATCTTATTCTCTTGTGTCTCATCTGGGAAATCACAATCTTTTTATTGTTTCCTATATTCCTCTGGGAGAGCAAGTCAATAACTGGCATCATTATTTCCACTTCTCATTCTTACACTCTCTAAACTCTATCAATTTTCCCTTATTCTCTCAGCTACATGCACTTTTTTCTGTCTTCATGGTCACTACCTTATGTCTGGCTTTTATAAACATTTTCTGGATTACTATAAAACTTGTGAACTGATGCCCCACCACTCTTGCATCGCCTGCTGCCTACTCTGATTCCCAATCCATTTTCCATGTTGTCATGTAAGTACTCCTTTTCTAGATGGTCAAAGAGTATTATAACACCCAACCTAAAGTCCTTCAATGTCTCTCCATGTTCTTAGAAAGGAGATAAAAGACACTTCATCCTTTAGCCTTATGTTGAGCAACTACCAGGCAGTCTCTTGTATTTTGTATTTCTGCAGTACTGAATTACTGATATTTTCTTGTTTTGACTGCTGTGTCATTCCTGTATGTCTTTGGGCTTGTCCTTTCAGCTGCAAGAAATAGCCTTTTCTAAGTGGGCAAACTTTTTTTTTGGAGTCTCACTCTGTCGCTCAGACTGGAGTGCAGTGGCCGCTCCCGGCCAC
>NW_007255146.1:30997-34298 GCF_000164805.1 Carlito syrichta | reverse complement strand
TCACCTCAGCCTCCCAAAGGCACGGGATTACAGGCTGAGCCACCAAGCCCGGCTGTGGGTAAACTTTTTATGCTTGAACATCCCGATCAGGCATACCTCACCTATGAACCCTTTGATGATTTCGCTTCTCCTCTCTCCCACCCCTCAGCAGAATTACATCTTTCATTATAGTACTTCTATACATGTAAATACTTTTACTACATATACTACCTTTTACTTATCAGTATATAGGTACTACTATTAGGCTATCATTCTCTTCTTGCTAACTGTGCATCAGCTATACTAGTCTTACTTCAGTGACTTCGTAGCTTCAATTCCTTATGCATAATGTCTTTAAAATGTGTTTGCTGAGCTAAGCTGAGTGGAATGGAACCAAATCTCTATTATGACTTTTAACATATTGTCATAATAATTATTGAGTCTGAGTGTTTTGTGTATCTTTCATTAAATGCCTTGTAAATGTTTGTGAAAAAAAAAAGAATGATAGGCAGACTATTGGCAGGAGGCTAGTAAGGAGACCATTTGGTAAACACTAGATAATGCCTCCTCTTCAACTTTTTCTGAGTTGCCAGACTTTTAGTAGCACTACCCAGGTTAAAGTACCTTTATCTTAACAATTAGCTTACTGAATTGGAGGTATCTGTCTTCACTAGTGTACATACCATAAAAGCATATAAACTTTGTGCATGTTATTAGTACTAGATACTGTGAAAGTAGAGTTAAATAAGATATGAACATATACTTGTAAATAAAACCTCTACTTACTAGTAGTAAGACATTATGAATTATTGTCCTAATTGTGATTTCTAGTTCTACTTTTTTTCAATCCATTCTTCAATCCTTTAATTAGGGGTGGAGTCAAAGTAAATATTTACTTAGAATACCAAAAAAAAAAAAGAAAGAAAAAGAAAAACAATGACAGAAATTGTGCATACTTTAAAAAGATGATACCACAAACATATCTTAAAAATCCAGAAAAATATTTTTAAAGAACTACCTGAAACTCCACAATGTTTTTCCGATATTTTTAGTTTTATGTTTTTTGATTGCATTATTTGACAGCAATTTTGTAATGCATTTTCTCTGATAAGAATGAATAATTTGTTATTCAATCAGCATTTGTTATTATGGAAAGTTTAGAAAGGTTAATTTCAGTTTCCTAACTTGTTATGGGTAATTTTCAGCATTGTTAAATTTGGGGAAACCTGTAATGATTTCAGGGCACTTCAAGTTTTTTTAGGCAGCATCTAACCTTAAAGACTCTTTAAATTGCTAAAAGTCATTAATCTGTTTGTTGTCAAGTTCTTATTGTAAAGGGGTATTATGAATTCTAAATTATCCATGTAGGTGCTGATATTTCATGCCAAATGAACAAGAAATTTTTTGCAGTTTCAATGTGTATGCTTCATTTTTCTCCATCAATTATCAAAAAATCCAGTCTGTTTATTCTATATAAAATTCCTCTCTTCCCCATAGTATTTGACATAGTATTTGATCTGGAAAAAATTTTTCTTCCAATGCACTTTTGGCAACTTTTATTGATTTCATCCATTAATATGGAAAAATGATTTTATTGCTACACACACACACACATCATTACACAGGTTCCATGGCTAAGTCTATTCCTGAAGAAGAAAACTTGTATTCGGACTCGACTGATGAGAATGGAATCCGCACTTAGGAGTCTCTTCATCGGGGCTGGAAGACCACCCTCCATGGCCCACGGACTCCCGGTGTCTCATCCCGGAGACGCGGCCGTGGTACCGGTTCCCGGAAGCCGGCTCTGCAGCGCCAGGCCCTCGTTGGCCCGCACGTGGCCGCGCTGTGTGAAAACGCCTCAGCTTTTCAACGCACTGCGGCCCCACCTGACACTTCGATGGGTCCCAACGCTTACGATTCAACCTCCTCACTAGAGTGTAGAGGACGCCGTGTAATCTTGGCCTTTGCCACATCTTTAAGCTCGTCTCCAACCTTCTTCTTTTGCCTTCTACGGCCCGGCTGTCCTGGTCTTACGTGGCTTTCTAGAGTTCGCCAAACTTCTTTGTTCCCGCTCTAGACCACGCTTACCTACTACCCTATTCCTAGCCCTTCCTCCTGCTCTCCGCCTCCCTTCAGGGCTGGCCGGGCGGTCCCTCCTCGGAGGCCTTCCTCCTCCCACTGGTCACTGCAGTCGAGCTTGCTTCCTCTCGCGCGTCCCGCTTCCCCGCTCCTTCGGCCGTGCCTTGCCGGCGGCGCTCGCCTTCTAAGTGCGGCTTGGGGAAGATTTCTCACTCCGCCTCCCTTTCCCCACGTTACCATTTGGAAAACGCCTCTGCCACACACGAGGGGGCGCCGAAAGCCCCTGGCGTTTATCTGCGAAACACGGTGTCAGCCTGCTGGCGTGCGTAAGCGTCCCTCACCTTCGGAGCACTTCCCGCGCCATGCCGCCGAACTCAGCCTGGCCATCCCCGCGCCTTTCCCGCCGCTCAAAGTCCTTCCTGAGCTCCTCGGTTTGGATGCCTTCGAGTGCTTCTGCCGGGCTTTGTTTCCCCTCTTCCGCCCCGGCCGAACGTTTCCCTCGGAGGGCCTTTCTCCTCCGGGGACACCACAAGCCCCCGAGGCGAGATCGGGCGAATGGGAAGCGTGGGGGCACGGGGGTCGTGCCGATTTGGGTCAGAAACTGCGGCGTGGCGGGTGCGCTGTCACGGCGGGTCCCGCCGGGCGCATGTGGGCTCCAGCCGCGGACGTGTCTTCTGCAAATCGTGGCGCCGCCTTCTCAAAACTTGAGAAACTCTGGTTGACCGTTCGCTCCGGAGAAGCCCGTTCCGAGTGCACTGCAAGGGGCCCGCTCTCCAGAAGATACTTTTGTTCTGAGGGGTCCTCCTCGAACGCATCTATCTATCTCCTAGAGAGGCGTGGGCACATATTTTCTTGTGTATACATAAAATAGCTTTTTGAACGCCTCAGCTCAAATGTCCCGTTGTCATCTCACAGACACGCGTCTCCATCTGCCTCCTCATTTCCCTCCCCAAACCTCTGCTCACTCACGCAGCCTCCCTCCCCGACCCGCCCCCCGCTCGCGGAGGCGACCTCCCTCAAAGACGCGACCGCCCTCACCACACCTACGCGGCTTCCCTCACAGAGGCGGCCTCCCTCACAGAGGCGGCCCCCCTCGCTGACGCGGCCTCCCTCACAGAGGCGGCCCCCCTCGCTGACGCGGCCTCCCTCACAGAGGCCGCCTCCCTGACAGAGAACCCCCTCCTCACGGACCCGGCGTCCCTCACGGACGCGGCCTCCCTCACAGAGGCGCCCTCCCTCCCGG
>NW_007255146.1:0-30295 GCF_000164805.1 Carlito syrichta | reverse complement strand
CGAGGCCGGGCGCCGGGAAAGTCGAGGCGGCGCTCCGGAATGGTCGGGACGGGTCTCCGGGCGCCCCCTGGGGTCCCCCGGTAGACCCCGAGGAGGGAGCGGGATGGGAGCGAGCACGTCGGATCCGGAGGAAGGACGGGGAAGGGGTGGAGAAGGATGGGGGACCCGGAGGAGGGAGGGGCGGGTGGCCAGGGAGGGTGACGCTGCCGAGGCGATGTGAACTGCAAAACTCCGGAAAAAAAAAAAAAGTGAGGGCAAACAAGTGCACAGCGCCCCCTGGCTCTGGCCCAGCGCCGCTTCGGGCAGTGGGGCGGCTTCAGGACGGTGGTCCCCAGGCCCGGCGGCAGAGGCTTTCGCGGCTGGTAGTTTAGGACGTTACAATAGTTGGGGGTAACCACACACCTACTACCTGGACAGTTTCATTCCATCTAAATGTCACATTTTGTCTGTATTGAACCACGCCCGAATAAAAACAATGTTTTTTTTTTGTTTTTTTTTTTTGGTTAGTTGTAAAGTGAAGGCATGACATGGAAAAGATGATGGGACTCTATTGGCTGATCGCTTTTTGATTATTTTAATTTTTTCTCACTTGTGGAACGTGAAATGTCTTTCTCCACCTAAGTCTCCTTGATTTATGTCTTACTCCCCCAATCGTTCCTTTGTGTCACTTTCGTCTGTCATTTTATCAGCACAGGGAATCTACTTACCAACCACATTTGGCTTTGAGAGAACCTAGCTATGTAAAAGTCATGTCCTGAAGTTGAAAATAGAGTAGGTCCTATCTGGTTATCAAACGGGAAATATTCACAAGGTCAGTGAAGATGAGGTCTTCTCATTTCATCATTTCATTTTATATGATCCTGGCTCTTAATGGCTGCAGAACCATCAGCACTTTCCATAGAAGATTAGAACTTATTTTCTTTTTTTGTTTTGAGTGAGGGTCTCACTCCCATGGCACCATCAAGGCTCACCACAGCCCTGACCTCCTGGGCTCAGGCAATCCTCCCACCTCAGCCTCCTGAGTTACTGGGACTGTTAGTCACATGCCACCATGCTCAGGTAATTTTTTTATTTTTTTAAAGATGAGGTCTCTCTTCATTGCCCAGGCCAGTCTGGAACTCCTGGATCCAAATAGTCCTCCTGCCTCAGTCTTCCAAAGTGCTGGGACTATAGCCACTGCACCCAGCCGAGAAGTAGGCTAGAATTTAAATAGGAGATTTTAAGTACAGTACCCAGCTTCTAAAAACAGTACAGAATGCGTTTCTTATGCTGTGACCTGTGATTAGTATGGCAGTGCATACCCCATCTTATAACCCGAGGAAAGCATAGTACTTCCTAATTTAGTTAATATTCTAAGTAATTTGAGTAGTTGGAAATTACCAGCATATACCAGTTTATTCAGCCTGCCTTTTTTTTTTTTTTTGAGTTGGAGTCTCACTCTGTCACTCAGACTGGAGTGCAGCACCGCAGCCTCTACTTGCTGGGCTCCGGAGATCCTTCCGCCTCAGCCTTCCAAGTAGCTGGAGCTACAGGCGAGCGCTATCACACCCGGCTAGTTTTTTGATTTATTGTAGAGATGTGGTCTCACCAAGTTGCCCAGGCGGGTCTCGAACCCACAGGCTCAGGCAATCCACTCACCTCAGCCTCCCAAGGAGCGGGATTACAGGCTGAGCCACCGAGCCCGGCTCAGCCTGGCTTTATAAATTGTTTTTTTTTTTTTTAAATCTATACACTCAGTGCCCTCATGGAATAGTAGATAGATGTCTTTCTTTTACTTACCAAATGGACAATTTTAGAGAGAAAGGCATGAACCTTTTAGTCAGATCCTCACTTCTAGCACTTTGTGAACTTGGAAATGCCTTATTTTTCTGAACCTCAGTTTTCTCATCTGTAGAGTTGGACTAATAATAATTTTCTCCCACAGTGTATGGCTCAGAATTAAATGAACTGATATATGTAAGGCATTTAGCATGTAGAGGGATCTAAAAATGACATCTTAATTTTATAAAAAAATATTATATGCTGAATAATAAGATTGTGTCCAAACTAGTCACTATATCTTCTCATTCCATTGTACTATATTTTAGGAAATTCTAGGTTAATTTTAATATCAGAATTGGTGAGGCCTTATGATTAATTTTGTTTAAACAGGAAAGGAAGTTAAAATATAGTTAGTATTGCCAGATATGGAAGAACAACCACAACCTAGGTTTCCTGACTTACAGACCAATATTCATATTCATACAACTTGGTCTTTTAAGATTATTTGTTAAGTATGTGTGACCTTGGAAAAAAACAAAAAACTATTTAGCAACCATTTCTCAGCATGTATTAATAGAAGACATATTTTTAAGACATTGGATCACAATAGCCTTTTAAACACATTTATGCTGCAAAACTATATTTTTTAACATCTGAAAAAACCACCTTATGATAGGCCTACTACTTGCTACCCAGTGTTGTAGGTAGGATTCTGTTTCTTTTGCAGCTGTTGTTCTTTGAATCATATGTGCCTACTCTAGGTGATACTAGTAGCTTCAACAGAAACTATGAGCTCTGCATTCCATGGGTGAAGGGGCATTGGAGTTTAAGATTGAAATTATTTTGTATACTCACCTTGTATTTCACTTAAGTCTTCATTATTTTTGATTAAATTAGATGTAGGTTTTGGCTTGTGGAGTCTTGCTTTCATTATAATCCCATGAATCAGTTTTATAATAATAAATACTTTTTGTAAATACTTAACCTTGTATTAATAACATAAAGGTAGTATGTAGTATACATTGTAATTTGAGATTTATTCTCTATAATGTCAGTGTTTCCATGCAAGCATAGTTTACTTTTAAAAATATGTATGTATGTATTAAAGAGAGTACTACATGGCATCATCTTTTCTAATTTCCCTAACTGATGTGGATTTATATTCCAGGAACCCTCACTGCTATAAATTGAAGGGTAGGTGGCACTAAAAGAGCCTTTACTTTTTATTTACTTGTATTGCAAAGTCATGTAATAGAGTAACTACCCAACTCTTGAAAATCCCTAGTTTGAATACTGTGGATTTGCCTTGCTCAGCAACTGGGAAAGACTTTCCAGCCTACAACTCGATTTCAGCTGAGCAATGAAAAACATGGAAGTGAGTGCCAAAGTATTCTATTCTATTGTATTCTGATTCACTAGTTTCATGTGGGGAACAGGATGGAAAGTTACTACATACTAGTATTAGGGTCCTAATGAAAATGACTAGAATAAACATTAAATAAAGCAATGTATATTAGATTGCTTTTTGGTCCTTGTTTTAAATATTCCCTTTCACATAGAAAATACTGTTACTTTGTTTTAAGTATTTTTTTCTACTTCTGCTCAAAACTATTTTTTTTTTGCTTACTGTTGTATCAAAGTTGTATTGCTAACAAGTTACAGATAGCATTAGTTTTGTTTAGAAGGTTGTTAATAGCTATATTGAAGTACTAGTTAACAGACACATTGTAGAGTTAGGTAGGTATTGGAGTAGTACTGGTTGGTTTATCTCCAAATTTCAGGAAAAAGTGACTTTGGGGGGCTTAGTTATCATTCCTAACTTTGAGAGTTTGTTTGTAAGTTTATGATTTTAACATTTGAACTGTTAATGTTCCAAAACATTTAAAAATTAAAGCATTTATTGACACCTAAACGAGAGTTATTAACACTATCTTATTCTTGGGGAAACAGTCATTTAGGCTTATGATTTGTTTAAGATCATATGGTTACATTTATTTCTGGATAAGCAGATACAAAGTCAGGTGAGGTTTTACTTTTGACATTGTCTTGATGGCCATCAAAATTTGTGAATCTTGTATCCCATGCAGGCATCAGAAGATTTCAGTTATAATTAGGAGATACATACATTTGTAGTTTAGCTATTAAAACTAGGGACTAGGATAAAAAGATAAATAAGGTCTAGTTTTTGAGGATTCAACTAATTCATAGTCTAAATGGGCATGTCATATATTTACTATGATATATTTTAGAAAAACTGATAGACATTATTCAGTAGTGTTCAGTAGAAGAGGAAGGCAAGGAAAGAAAAATTATTATTATTATTATTTTACTATTCACTATGTTTCAGGAACTAGAGAACTTTATGTAAGCTATTGTATTTAACATTATCCATTGAGGCTTGAGGATGTTTTCCAAGGAAGTAACAAGAGCTTGACCTTGGTCATGATAGATGAATAGCTGTTTGGGAGAAGAGCAGCAGAGAGAATAAGAGAACACTAGACAAAACACTTGAATGTCCATATATATGGTGAAACAAAACAGCAATGATTCCGCAATATGTTGACATCCACTGTGTACTAGACACTGTGCTAAACACTAAAGATATACCTGAATGATAGAATTGTGTTTTAATAGTCAGATAATAGGTCATTTCAACTAGTATAGTAAGTACCATGTTGGAAGAGATGACAAAGGTGCTTTGTGAGCACATGAAAATGTTACTTAACCAGAATTTGGACAGTTTTGCCTGGGTTTGAGATAGAGAGATTGCGACTAGCTAGATTATAGGGTGTTGATCAGAAACCTGGGTATGGGAATATCCATGACTACCTAGACTCTTGACCTTGGACAAATTACACCATTTTTCTAAACCTTCTCTGTAAAATGGGGATAAGAGTAAAGCTAGCTAACTTTTAACTCTTACTATGTACCAGATGTTGTGCAAAGTGCTTTATATAGGTGATTTTATTTAGTCTTTGTATCATGCCTTGGAGGTCAAGGCTATTGCTAGCCATACCTATTGCTAGCCATACCTATTGTATAACTAGGTGGTCAAACCATGATATGAAGCCAGGTAGGCTGACTTGACACCTGATATCTAGCTGTTAATAGTGCCTAATGTATAGAGTTGTTCTGAATAATATAATGTAAGCAAGCAGTTTACTATGCACAACATTATTGCTGACACCTGGTTCTATCATTAATAATACAGGAGATAACAGACAAATTTTAAAGAGTAAGTCCTAATCTTACTCTGTCACCAAGACTGGGGTGTAGCGGAACAATCATGGCTCTCAACAGCCTCGACCTCCTGGGCTCAGGTGACCCTCCTGCCTTAGCCTCATGAGCAGCTGGGACTACAGACATGTGCCACCATGTCCAGCTAATTTTTTTATTTGTAGAGATAAGGTCTCACTGTGTTGCCTAGACTGGTCTCGAATGCCTGGGCACAAGCAATCTTCTTGCCGTGGCCTCCCAAAGTGCTGGGATTGTAGGTGTGAGTCACTGTACCCAGCTTGAAATTTTCTAACAGGAGTGTGTGTAAAGGGATCAAAGTTTAGAGAGAAAAGAGACTGTATTCATCCATTTGTTCAGGGAATGCTTGTTTTATACACTACTTTGGATTCATTACAGGTACTATGTTAGTTGCAGGAGATACAGGATGAATAAAGATATTGATCCTTACTTTAAGAAGATTCTGGGTTTTTACACATTTTGTCTAGCATGAAAGATAAATATAACAACAATTATCTCATAGTACAAATGTTCTTTAAATATCATAATGTGGTTAAATTCTTGGTGTTCCAAGAACATAGAGGGGGGAGCATTTTAACTATTTAAAAGATGATTAAAAAAGATGAGTTAAGAGATACCGTGGAATTAAGAGAGTAGTGGTGGGAATAAAGAAAATAGATTTGAGATTTATTTTGGAAGTACCATGGACAGGAATTAAAGACCGATTATGGGCTGGAGGGCTGACATTTAGACCAACAAATTAAGCCTTTTACCAGGTGTGGTCCAAGGAACTTGGTGATGACTTGTAATAGAAGAGAAGGGACATCTTTGGGATCAAAGTCATTACTTTGATATTGGATATGTTGAATTTAAGGTACCTGTGATAATACATAAATTGAAACGTCATTAAACAACTTGAAAAATAGAACTGGAATTTAAAAGAGAGGTGGATGCTGAGAATATAAACTAGGGCATATTTATCATGTAGATTGGTAGTTGTAACCATGAAAACAGATGAAATTTAACTAAGAAGACTAAAGTCAAATTTGGAAGAATCCCTATATTTCATGAGTGGACAGAAGGGGAATAAACTAAGGAAGTTAGAAGATGCAATCAAAGAAATAGGAAATAAACCAAAATAATAGAGTTAGGGAAGTTAAGGTAAGAAAATATTTTAAAGGGGAACTGATCAATTGTGACAAATACTATGAAGAGGTCTAAGGGTATTGCATATCATTTTAAATGCTTTTTCGTGTTTTCTACCTTAACTTATAAAATAGCTATCTTCAAAAAAGTGGTTATTTGAATATATGTAAAGACTTGTGCCTATTTTGTCCAAAATATAAAAAATGTATTTTTCCCTCTTACAGTATAGAACCTCAAGGTCTTTGTGACAATGGAAACCAAAAAATTGATTGGTAAACCACTTCAACCAGCAAGACCTGTTCGTCATCTGACTTCTCCCCCAGGTGACTAATGTAATGTACAGTGCTTTAAAAATTAACTTGTCAATGGCTAATTAGTTCGTGAAAGGCTAAATAATACATAAAGTAATTGTTTCAGATATATATTTAAATAAATCGACACTTAAAGATATTTGAAAACTAAGAGTTTACAGGTATTACCCCCCCCAAAAAAGATTCTTCATTATCTACCAATCTATAGTCTACAATAAGGTAGACAAAGGTAGGAAGAATAGTTCCTGACTGAAAGTAACTTTGTGTGAGTATTTTTTTCCTCATGTCTCATTTTCATAGTTAACTGGTTTCTGTGAGAGTGGTACTCCCAATACAAATTGTTCCCTGTGATTATGATCACTACAGGACAATCATGCTGGAGAAAGAATTAACCTTTTAAAAAACTTAAAGACGGACTTAAATGCAAAAAAAAAAAAAAAAGATTAGCACTAAAGAAGACTTAAAGATTTTGTAGTGGTTATGTCATACTTGTACTCTGATAGAGATTTTGACTGTGTTTGAGCTGGAATATATCTAATTTCAGATAATCCATACCAAAAAAATCTAAAATTAATTGTTTTTCTCTTGTCCATAAAACTATTATTTTGTTTACATTCCTGGAATACTTGGTATTTAAATCCTAAATTGGAATATTAACTTGTTAATTCTATTCATTACTTGTTGCCAGAATGGTTTCTGTGGTCTGACTTAAGTGATATACATATAACTTATTTAAATTCTCTTTAGTTTATGTATTCAACAAAATTAACTTGCTACCTAGAAAAAGGAAAATACAGACATTTTATTGGGTACAAAGATGAAACAGAAATGGCACCAATTCCCACCCCCATTTGTCTTCCATCCTTTGTTCCTGCAAGGAAGATTTATCTCCTCTTTGGTCATGTTTGCTCTCAAGATGGCTTGACTTAGGACAGATAAATTAATGAATTTTCCAGGACCATAGCTTATTAATACTGATCCCATATCCTTTTAGGATACTGGAAGCAGTTGTGTGGGATAAAGTCTCAAACTTTATCCTAAAGGGAGGAATGTAAAGCCATTGGCAGCAACTCTTTTCTGTAACCAGCCTTTTTCTAGCACCTCTCCCTCCCATCTCTACAGATCCAGTTTTTCACTGATCCCTTCCCTCTAAGTCTGTTACATGGATAAATGGGAGGAGACATGAGATTGTTAGGTAGCCCTTATCTCTCATTTAATTATATCCTCTTAAGATTCAGAGGACATAGTAGGGATTTATTAGACATAAAAGTTTGGTAAACCAGAAATTAATTTTTGTCTTTTCAACACACTTCCATATACTACCTTGTCAACTCAAATCCCCAAAGGAATCTTTTTCTTCAAGACTCAGATTGAATTTTTTCCTCTTGTGAAGCCTTGCTGATACCCACAGACCTACTCTACTTTCCCCTAGAATCTTCTCCAAATCTCTTATGAAATTTACCATTTATCAAATTATATTATAATTTTTATGAGCTTGCCTTTTAAAGTAGACTAGAAACTCCAATCTCTGAACTCTTTTCATGTTTATATCCCTTAACACAGCAGCTGGCATTTCATAGGGTTGGATATAGGTTTGTTAAATAAATGAACTATCAGAAAACATTTCAAAACAGTACCAAGAATATTCTGGATACTTAAGCTTTTTAGGTGATATTATATTGTGTATTGAAGTAATGGACATTTAAAATAGTTTTTAATTTTTCTCTCCCTAACAGGAACAGTTTTCCCTTTCAACTTTCAAAATGAATATCCATGCAACACTCAGTGTTTACAAAGTGGAGTTAGCAGAGTAAGTCTTAAAGTTATAATACAAAGAAATATTATTGACTGGAAAGTAACATTTGTTAGATGGCTGCTATGTGCCAGATACTGTGCTAAGTACTCTATGTACTTTATAAAAATTTGTGATATATTTCAAGCATATACTAAAGAGAATATAACACCAATGTACCTGTCACCCAGCATTTTCAAATCTAAGCATTTTACAGTATTTGTTTTAAACAATTTTTAAACCCTGTGAGATAAGTTAAAAACCATATATATAATATATATGCCTCCAATATCCCATTTCCTTCCTGCCCTACCCAGAGCTAACTGTACTCAATTTGTAATTTTTTTCACGAATGTACTTGTACTTTTGCCACAGTAAATATAATTGTTTTAACTGTTTTACAATTTTATATAACTAATGTTGAACCTACATGTATGTTTTACATTTTTTCTTTGCATTAATGTTCATATTAAAAGACTGGATTTTTTTGACTAAGTAAACGAGTTGCAAAGTTTAAATTCAAAATATACAAAATGGCATTTAGTGAAGTTTCCCTCCAATCTCTGTTCCCCAGTGACCTATTTCCTCTGATCAGAAGGATCCATTTCTGGTACCAGTTTCTTACCCAGATACTTTCAGAAAAGACAATGCATGAACACTTCCACACTACCTGGTCAACTCATAAATGGAATATTAGGCAACTTTGCAATTTATAAAGCAATTTGATATGTACTGTTACAGAAACTTTGCAATTTATAAAGCAATTTGATATGTACTGTGACTCTGCCACATTTTGTCCCATTTTTTTTTGTTGATGGACATATGTTTTATTTTATATTAAATGCTATAATTTCTACCATTTATATGTTTCATTTTATGCATTTTGAGAGGTGCTCTGTGGTATAAAATTGGAGTAGAGTTACTATGTTAAAATATTCTTACCTGCAGTTTTATACGATACTGCCAAATTACTCTCCAAAGTGATATATGAACATTATATGAGGGCTTTTGTTTTTTATGTGCTTACCTTGTTACTATCAGACTTGAACACTGGGTGAGACAATTGATGAGATATATATCTTTTGATTGGCTTTAATTTTTAATTCTCTATTACTTGTGAAATGGAGCATCATTTCATATGTTCAGTTTGGCCGCCTAGATTTCCTCTTTTATGAATTACCAATTTGTATCATTTGCCTGTTTTTCCTGGGTTTTCTTAAATTTATATACTTTCAAAATATATTCTGGAATCTAAGTATTTTTCCTATGTGCATAAAAATATTTTTTTCCCCAGGAATATGGTTTGTGAGAGAATTGTTTTGTTTTGTGTGGTGGCTTTTGATAAAAAACTTTAAATGTAATGTAGTCTTACTATCAGTGTTTTTCTTTATGATTTCATTTTTTGTTTAAGATGTCTATCCATTCCTAAGATCAAAAGATATTTTCCTACATGTTCTTCCAAAAACTTTAAGGTTTTGATTTCATGTTTAGACACATAGTCTACCTGAAATTGATTTTTTGTATGGTATAAGATAGAAATCTTTTTTCATATAGACAACCAATTGTAAAGCATAATTCTTTGCATAAGTCATCCTTTCCATGCTGATTTATAGTGTAGTCTTTATCATATACATTTTATATAAATATATCTGTTTCTACGATCTTTATTCTGTCTTATCGATCGTCTTGTATATCTTTATAGCAGTATCATAATGTCTTAATTACTCTTGCTTTACAATTAGTTTTCTATAAGTCACTGAAATGTTTTATTTATTCCAGCAGCTATCACTTCCCTAATTAATGCAGCAGTAGTATTAATAACTTTTTGGAACTGTTGACCTTTTAGAAACTTTGTATGTAAAAAAAGAATACCTTAATATTGCAATTTTGTAGAGAAAAATCAAATTATTCAATCAAGTTACCACTAAACTTATAATTTTGTCTGCTGTTTTAATTATAATGCAAAAGCTACCAGAACCTATGTCAGAGATACTTTATGAAAATTTTACACCACTTTTATTGAGATATAATTTACATACAGTAAAGTGAACCCATTTGTTCAATGAATCTTGACAAATATTTATCCCATGTAATGAACCCCACAATGAAGCTACAGACCAATTCTATCCTGCAAAATGTCCTTATATCCCTTTGTAATCATTACCACTCCCACTTACTCCAGTCCTTCTTCCTGCCCCATATGTCAACTGATTTGCTTCCCTTAACTGTAGATTAGTTTTGACTGTTCAAGAATTTCATATAAATCCAATCAGATACTATATATTTCTTGGTGCTGGCTTCTTTTGCTCAGCATTATGTTTTTGAGATTTATGTTTTATATATCAGTAGTTCATTTCTTTTTAATGTGGAGTAATATCCTACTGTATACATATACAACAGTTTGTTTAGTCATCAATTGATGAATAGTGGATTGTATCTAGTGTTTGAATACTATGAATTATACTGTTACAGACTATCATGCACAAGTTTTTGTGTGGACATACATACACATAATATCCAGGAGTGGGATTGATAGTTCATATGATAAGTTTCTTTAGCTTTAAAACATTGCAAACATGTTTTTAAAGTGGTTGTATCATTTTACATTTCTACCAGTAGTGTGTGAGAGTTCCGGTGACTTCACAGCCTCACCGACTTAGTATGGTCAACCTTTTTATTTTTAGCCATTTTAGTGTGTGAGTAGTAGTATCTCATTGTATTTTTTTCCTAATAACTAATGAGACTGAGCATCTTATCATGAACTTCTTTAATATTTGAACATTCTTTGACCTTCTTTTCCAGGCTTTTTTGGGGGGAGAGGGTGGGGTGTGAAGTATCTGTTCAGATCTTTTTACTTGTTTCTTTTATTAGGGTTGTTTGTCTTTTTATCATTGAACCATAAGAACTTGTTGTCAATCAGTATATCATACATACATAAATTTATTTCTAAACTCTCTCCTATGTTCTATTGATTTGTGTTTATCTTTATGCCAACATCACACTTTATAATCTACTGTAGTTTTAGATAAGTCTCAAAACTAGGTAGTAAAAAGATACTACCTTTGTTCTTTGTAAAATTTGTCTTGGCTATTCTAGATCCTCTGTGTTTGCAGATGAATTTTAAATGGGCTTGTCAATTTCCACCAGAAAGCCTATTGAAATTTTGATAGAGCTATAGATTAATTGACATCTTAATAATAATGTCTTATAATCTATTAACATGACAAATTTATTTATGCTTTGTATTTTCCAGAAGAGGGACCTTGAACATCTTTTGTCAAATTTTAAGTGTTTCATATATTTTAATACTATTGTAAATGAACTTTAAATTCTACTTGTTGGTTGCTAGGATTTAGAGATACAATTTGTATCTATATATTGCTTTTGTTAAACTCAATTATTAGCTCTAGTAGCTTTTTTGTAGAGTTCTCACCCTTCTTATGTTCTTATGATGATAATCTTACTTTCGCTTGTACTATATAAACACACAATACATATTATTATTTTTGCTTTCATTTGTTATCTTTTAAATTAACTTTAAAAACTAAAAGATGGAATTTTGTTTTGTCTCCATTTATTCCATTCCATCATTCTTTATTTGTGTAAATCCATGATTCTACCTGATGTTATCTTCCTTTTGCATTAATAACTTTCTTTCATCTCTATTTTAAAAATTATTTCCTCATAACAAAGTACTTGAAAACTTTGGCTTAAAACAGTAACTTATTACTATCTTTCATGGTTCCATGGGTTGATCGGGCTCAGATGGCCATTTCTCCTTTTAGTTCTGTCATGTAGTTGCAATCACATAGTGTCTAGGAAAGGAATCTTTTAAAGACTTGACTGGGCTGGATGACCAAAATGGCTCACTCATATGGCTGACAATACTATCTGTTGGCTTGGAGCTCAGCTGGGGCTGTGGACTGGACAAGAACCTGCAAACGGCCTTTCCATGTGGCTTGGGCTTCTTACCAGATTACACCTGGGTTCAAAGACCAGTGCTCCAAGACACAGGAGGTAGAATCTGCCAGTCTCTTAAGGCCTGGAATTGGAAACTAGCACAGTGTCACTTCTGCTATGTTAGATTGGTAGGAGCAGTCACATAGCTTGCTCAGATTCAAGGGGAGGAGATAGGGAATTTACCTCTTGATGGAAGGAGTGTCAAAATTTGTGGCCATCTTTGATCTCTTTAAGAGTCATTTGAATTTCCTTTCATCTGTATTATCTACCAGTTCTTGTCCTCTGCCCACTCTTTCTATAGGCTTAAAAAAATTGTTTCCTAGTAGCTCCTTTAAAGAAAACAAACTGTGATATGAGTTACAACTTTTTTCCTGTTTATCTTTTTATCTTTTGATATTGTTTATAAATCTCATACTTTAAATTTTCATTTTAGGAATGAAGATTGATATGCATTTGTCTCTTCCTATTCTCTTTTGTGATCTCATTGGTATACATTTGTTTAAGATGAGTGACAGGCTGAAAACATTTTTGTTGTAAAATACAAAAAGGCTAACTAGAATATCTGGGAATATTGGGAATTGTACACACATTGCAAAGAGCACTTGAAAAAAAAAAAAGGCTGGGCTCAGTGGCTCAGCCTCTAATCCCAGCACTTTGGGAGGCTGAGGCAAGTAGTTGCCTGGGCAACTTGGCGAGACCCCATCTCTATAATAAATAAAAAAATTATCTAGGTGTGGTAGTGCATGCCTGTAGTTCCAGCTACTTGGAAGGCTGAGATGGAAGGATCACCAGAGCCTAGTAGTTTGATGCTAGGGTAACCATGAGCGTGCTACCGCACTCCAGCCTGGGCGGCGGAGTGAGACTCCAACTCAAAAAAGAAAAAGAAAAAACAAAACAAAAAAAGAAAGACCTTGGTGCTTATCTTGCTTTAGACAAGCCCATTTAACTTTTTCTATTTTCTAAACTAGCCATATTATTCCATAATTCTCAGCACAAAGCTGTTCTTTTATTTCATAAACATCCATTTTTCATTAGTCAACTAAGCTCTTCTAATCCTTCAAGTGTCAGTTGAAACATCATCTCCTATGTAAAGCCTTTCCTGACATTTCTAAGCCAAGTTTGATATTCTTAGTCCCCGTGTAGAAAACATATCTTTATTATAGAACGTTTCCAATTTTACTAGGACTTGTTTGTTTGTTTTTTCCTGTATTTTGGTTTGTGAGCCTCTGAAAACAGATACTGGAATGTTAAGTTTATCTTTGTATTCTTGCTACAAAGCACAGTGCTTGTCATGTCATAGGCACTCTGTTAGATGAATGGGTTCAACAGGGCCACTGCCGCCCATTTGGCACCTTTGCAAGAATTAAAAGTGAAACAGGGTTATAGAAAAATACAGGTTTGTTAGAATAAGATACTTGGCTTCCATTTGCTAGAAAATGTACAACATCTGTGTTGTGAATGGTACTCCTTTAGAGATGTACAGCCTTCATAACTACATGTGGTAGCCTGGACTTTCACAATCTAACCCAACTGTCTCTTGTCTCTGTACTTGGTCACCAAATCCTCCTAGTCCTGACTTTCTTTGCCTATAACATGGTGATCATAATACTTGCCTTATTTCCTTATAGGATTATAATTAAATGAGATAACATATAGATAATCACTATGTAAAACTTTCTGGTGGCATACTTTTTTACATTATAAAATATTTGAAATAATCAACATTTTCAGTTTTTAATATGTGCAGACATGGCAAAGTACAATTTTTCCTTTGATTTATATCTTGCATTTAAGTGGATGTTACAAAGTTAGTGAAGTGTGCATATGCTAAAATTTTCAGATATAAGAAATCAATTTTTTATTCTTAGAATATCATATTATAGTTAATTAAATTCAACAATCAGGAAGAACTTTGGAGGTCCAAAATCTTTGACATTTTCTTTTTTTTCCTATCTCTACTTAAAAAATAAACAACTCTACTAAAACTTGTTATTTTAAATTCTTATATCTCAATAGTGTAGAATTATCACTTGAGTCTTTTTTTGCCTGGACTGGTCTTGAACCAGTGGACTCAAGCAATCCTGTCACTTAGGCCTCCCAAAGTGCTGGGATTATAGGCATGAGCCACCGTGCCTGGCTTATCTCTTTAGTCTTAATTTGTCTGAGTTAGATCAGTAGTTCCTCTGCCTTTACCTTGGTAACATTTGCAGAAATTTTAATGAATGCTTGCAACTTGCCAAAACAGTGATTGATGGAGCAGAGATACTTATTTTGGGGGAGGATAAATGTCTCAAAAGAAACCTATCTTAGTGAATTACCTTGGTCCTGGGATTTTTTTGCAAAGTGATTTTTGTCAGCACAATAGGAGATCACCTCTTAATGGTAGATTATATTGACTAAATTTGTGAAACTGATTTATAAAATCAGTAAACCAATTGTTTTCTACTGAGAAATCTTCCTGTCTTGTGTCCTGGATTTCTCTTATTGCAATAACTGGTCTATTATTTGCTTCTAAGGAGATGGTAGTCATAATGTTTCTTGGTGACCATGGAATCTGAAGAAAAGGATTTAGTTAAAAATGGACTTTTAAAATGTCATCAGATTAGTTATCCAATCTCATAACAAAGATGGTCTTGCACGTGGGCCTGGAAAAAGCTCTGGGATAAGGCTTCTTTCTCTTCAGAACGTTGAGCTCTGCCAGTGTTTCTGATTTTCTTCTTCTCATTGGACAAATAATTTTGTTCTTATTTCCCCCATTTCCAAGGTGTTGGGCAAAAAGAGTTTATATGCTTATACATTGACATCAGAATCTACTTCACATAAGATTTTAAAAGTAAATATCCTAGTATTATTGCAGATTTTTGTGTATAAAAAGGTGTTGTTTTCATCAATAGATATTTCTTTCTGAATGGTGTTTTTTTGCTAGGAAAAAAAACTTTGACCAAGTGTGGTGGCTCATGTCTTTAATCCTAGCACTTTGGGAGGCTGAAGTGAAAGAATTGCCTGAGCCCAGGAGTTCGAGACTAGCCTGGGAAACTTGGCAAGACTTCATCTCCATAATTAATCAAGAAAAATTAACCAGTAGTTCCAACTATTTGGAAGGCAGAGGTGGAAGGATCACCTGAGCCCAGCAGGTTGAGGCTGCGGTGGCCGTGAGTGTGCTGCTACACTCCAGCCTGGGCAACAGGGTGAGATGCCAACTCAAAAAAAAAAAATGTTTTTTAATGACTTTGGAATTAATTATCTTTAGGGCCATATAGTTCATGTTTCACTTTATGTTCCCTTTCAAAAATAATTATAATTTATGGCAAAAAATAATTATAGATATATGTGAATATGTTTTGAAATATATTTTTGTTGCTCATTTTTAATAAGCAGACTTTTTATGGTAGCTTATCATTTAGCCCCAAATATGCCTTGCCTGATATTTTTATTATTAGGAAACTGTTTGAAGGTGATTTTTAAAAATTATATACAATTTTAAAACCTGAATTTAAAAGTACATTTTCTTCTTATTCAACAGTGTAAGACGAATGGAATGCAAGCCTTTTCTCAAGGTCTTAATGAACAACAGCAACATCAGTCTCCAGCTAAAAAAGGTAAAATTTTGGGCAACCCCCTCAGGTCCCCTCCCATGGTGGGAGCTTTTCTGTCCTCTCAATAAATCCTGCTTTACAAAAAAAAAAGGATAAAATTTTGCCATAATTCCCAATTTCATCACAAAATGTCTTAGCATTCATATAAAGTTAATATTACTTAATTTCTTTGCTGCAAACCTACATACATAGAAAATTTTATTGTATTTTTTAGATTGATTTCTGTATATATTAGTCAGGATATTGGTTTGATTACTCTAGAGACCAGAGTAACAATAACTTAAATAAGATAGAAGTTTATTTCTTGATTTTCTGTATTATTTAAAATTCTGAGCACATATACTGGTATTGCTCTATGAAATTACTGTTGCCTCATTGTTATCTTATTGCTGTGCCGTTCTCAACAGATAGCTCAAGATAACTGCCTCTGCTCCTTCCATTTTGTCCTGTATCTAGCCGTCATGAAGGAGAAAAGGGGGAAGGAAGTTCTCCTTAAGAATTTGACTCCGAAATTACACATATTACTTCCACTCAAATTCCATTGCCAATACTTTTTTTTAAATTAAGAAAGGTGGATTTATTAAAGGAAAGATATGTTGTGAAGGGCACAACGGGAAGGACAACAGCAAGTGTCTGCTGTCTGTTGCCCCTTTTGCAAAGACTTAATCACTCTGTGCTTAGTGACGGGAACAGACTAGGAAGTGGAGTCTTTAGCTGTATAGTCCAATAATTCTATTACTGAAGCAGAAGGAAAAAACTGCTCTTGGGGGAGAACCAATAATCTCTCCAAGACTAGCCACTTTAAATAAAATAAAATAATAATGATTTAATTTAGTTTCTAAATTTTTGCCAATCATTTTTATGTATGTAGGTTTTAAAGTTTAAAAGTACAAAAAGGCTTTATTAACTTTTTTCTCATATTTGTCATCATATTTCTAAATAAAATACTATATTTAAATTGTTTACACAGTTTTGATATTTTATATTGATGCCTCATCTTGTAAATGAGAGCCTAAGTCTTCCACATCAGTCCTCTTACTTCTCCACCCTTCTATCTTCATTCCCTGCCACACAGTCATTTCACAACTTTTAGTTAAAGTGTTAATCATTATTCATATAATATAACTGTGTAAATACAACTGCTTAGCCAAGAGATACATATCTCCTTTTTCATGTAACCTTTTTTTTTTTCTGGAGTTAATGTTTGCATTGTTTTTCATGTAACTATTGATAATTCTTTCCCTCAAATGCTCCAACTCTGTCACACTTATCTATGATATATATATACTCTTCTTTTTCCCCCCCCTACAGGGGACATTCCTTTCAGAATCTTCCATTATCCTATTCAGATATGGACTAGTTCTTTTTGTCATGGAATGGACTTTGCTATTATCTTGGGATATCCCTTTGTAATTCTTTGATTTCATTTCTTTCTTTCTTTCTTTCTTTTTTTTTAGTAATTGAAATAAAATGTACCATTGGCCATTTTTAAATGTACAACTCATTGGCTTTTAGTACATTCACAATGTTGTGTAACCATTACTACTATCTAATTCCAGAACATTTTTTATCACAGCAAAAAGAAACCTCTAACCTCTTAAGCAGTTATTCCCCATATGGCACTGATAAACACTAATTCTTTTCTGTCTGTATGGATTTATCTATTCTGGACATCTCATATAAATGCAATTATACAATATGTGACCTTTTTACAATTTAATTTTTAATTGATATATAACAACTATATATTTTGGGGGTACAATGTGTAATGATCAAAACAGAATAATTGGAATATTCATCACCTCAAACGTTTATCTTTCCTTTGTGTTGGAAACAATAGGCCATCCTTTGTGTCTGACTTTTTTTACTTTGCTTAAGGTTTTCAGGATTCATCCGTGTAAAACTATTTGTACTCCATTCATTTTTATGACTAAATCATATTCCATTGTAAGGATTATGCCACATTTTATTTATCCATTTCTCAGTTGATGCATATTTGAGTTGTTTTCACCTTTGGGCTATTATGAATAATGTTGCTATGGACAGTTGTGTACAGGTTTTTGTTTGAATACCTGCTTTCATTTTTCCTGGTTATATACCTGGGACCAGACTTGCTGGATCATATGATAATTCTTTCCTTAACTTTTTGAGGAACTGCCAAACCAGTTTTCAGAGCAGTTCTTCCACTTTACATTCCTAGAAGCAAGGTACTAAAGTTTTAATCTCTTGATAACCTTGTTTTATTTTTATATATATGTATAGCTTGTTTTTAAAATTAAAAGCAATCCTAGTGAATGAAAAGTGGTATCTCTTTGTAGTTTTGATTTACATTTCTCTATGACTAATGATGTTGAGTGTCTTTTCATGTACGTCTTGGTCATTTTTATTTCTTTTTTGGAGAAATGGTCTATTCAAGTTCTTTGACAATATTTTAATTGAATTGTTTGTGTTATTGAGTTATAAGCGTTCTGAATACAAGACCATTATCTACTATCTATTCTTCTTCTCTCTGATACCCTTCACCCTCCCCCCTCACCTCTCCTCCCTCCCCCCTAATATCACATATGTTTGTGTGTGTGTGTGTGCGCGTGTCTTTTTTTATTCTGGTTTCTAGACCCTTATCAGATATCTGCACATGTTTTATCCTCTACTATAGCTTGTTTTTTTAAAAAAATGTTCTTGATAGTGCCTTTTAATGTACATAATTTTTTTGTTTTGATAAATTCTGATTTATTTTTTCCTTTTGTTGTTCATGCTTTTGTCATATCTAAAAAATCATTGCCAAATCCAAAGTTATGAAGATTTAGCCCTGTTTACCTCTAAGAGTTTTATAGTTACATTTCTTATATTTGGGTTTTTGATCCATTTTGAGTAATTTTTATATATAAGATAAAAGTCTAACTTAATACTTTTTCATGTGAATATCCAGTTGTCCCATCATCATTTGTTACACAGTCTATTCCTTTTCACTGAATGGTCTTGGCATCTATTTCAAAATTAGGTGCCTACGGGTGTATGTTTATTTCTGGTCCCTGTGCCTATCTTTATGTCAGTATCACATTTTTTTGATTACTGTAGCTTTGTAGTAAGTTTTAAAATTAGAAAGTGTAAGTCTTCCAACTTAATTCTTTTTCAGATTGTTTTGGCTATTTGTGTTTCTTTGCAATTCCATATTATTTTTAGGATCAACATTTTTGTTTCTGCAGGAGAAGCCATTAGAATTTCCATAGGGATTACATTGAATCTACAGATTACTTTGGGGGAATATTGCCATCTTAACAGTATTAAAACTTCCAATCAACGAACACAGGATATCTTCTGGGTTAGGTCTTTTTTAACTTCTTTTAGCATTGTCTTACAGTTTTCAGCTTACAAGTCTTATACCTCCTTGGTGAAATTTATTCCTAGATATTGTATTCTTTTTGATTCTATTATAAATTGAAGTTTTATTATTCATTGATAGTATGTAAAATGAAGTTTTTTTGGGGGAGATATTAATATGAACTTATGAAAATAAAAAAATTATATAAGAGAATGTTATGAACTATTAGTTGTATGCCAAAAAGTTAGAGAACTTAGATGAAATAGAAAAATTATTAGAAACACAGAATATACCAAAACTGACTCAAGAAGAAATAGAACATCTAAATAAACCCATAGCAAGTAAGAGGATTGAATCAGAAATCAAAAACCTCTCAACAAAGAAAAATTCAGGACTAGATGACTTCTTATTGGTAAATACTACTAAATATTTAAAGAAGAAATAACACAAATTCTTCTCAGTAAATCAAAGAGAAAGGAACACTTCCCAACTATCCTGTGGTGCCAGTATTACTCTGATACCAAAGCCAAAGATATAACAAGGAAAGAAAACTACTGCCAATATCCCTTTGAATATAGCTACAAAAGTCCTCAACAACATACTAGCAAAATTTTATATTAACATTATAAAAAGATTATGTACCATGATCAAGTGGGATTAATCTCAGGAATGCAAGGTTGGGTCAACATATGAAAATCAGTAATTGTACATCACATTAACAGACTGCAAGGAGGAAAACACATGGTCATCTCAATTGACACAGAAAGAGCACTTAACAAAATCCAAAACCCTTTGCTGATGAAAACTCTTAGCAAGATAGGATAGAAGGGAACTCCCTCAACATGATATGAAAAACTCACAGCTGGAGAGGGTTTCAAGATGGCTGACTAGAAGCAGTTGAGGTGTGCCTTTCTCACAGAGAGGAATCAAAGTAGGGAGTGAGTCTCTACGCTCAAAGTAGGATGAGGGGAGGAACACACCCCTGTGACTAAACAGAGAAGTACTGAGCCCCGTGAAAGACAAAGTAATGAAATCAGACAATCTACTGATACACACCCAGGACAGACACATGGGTGTTTCCCATCATGGTGAAGGGCTGAGTGAATGAGAGAAAAATCTTCAGGAACCCACACTGCTGCCATGGACTCAGTGATCCAAATCAAGGAAACACCTCTGCTACTCTCTGGGCCATCAGGCCTGCACAGAGTCCTGAGTGGTGATTGTGCGGAGACATTGCCCAAGTTCATGTGGAACCCCTCGGGCCACTAACACATGTGCAGCACAGCACTAGCTCCACTGCCTGCCAAAAAGAGAGGCTCAGTATTCCTTTGTAGAGGACAGATGCTTTGTGACTGCTGCAGCCTCTGACACTGTTGCCCTCAGGCCATGGAATGAACAACCCAACATAGTGACAGCAAGCATCCCCAGCATGGACACTGCAGCTGAAATAAACAGAAGCAGCAAAGAGTCAAGTCAAGTTACTTATCACCCTCCCTATCTCGGTTGCCTTCTCCAAGTGTGGATTGCCTGCTACTGGCCACAGATTGTGCAGGGACCCCCATACCCACCTGAATGCAGGAGCAGAGGCTCTCTGCCTCATCCCTCAGGGAGGCCAGCTGCTAGTGCCATTGAGCATGCCCTTTCAGCGTGCCCCCAACATAGTCTTTGCAACCAAAATAAACTTGAACAGAGAGCAGAGAACCCCACAGCCTCCCCTATCTAGGTTACTCCCTGATAGACACAGACTGCCTGCTCCAGGCCTGTACATCATGCAGGGCACTCCCACCTGTCTTAATGCAATTGCAGACACCTGCTACCCTCAAGCAAGCCCACTGCCAGAACCACTAAGCAGGCTGCCTGTGATGTTGGCATGCACCCCCTGCAAGGTAGAACCTATAGTCAAAACAAGTCGAATCAGAGGGCTGCTGTGCATCCTCTCCATCTCAACTTTCTTCCTTTAGAAGGGGACTATATGCTTTACACCCCCAGAGGAGTGAAGGGGATACGATGCCCACTTGATCATTGTGATTGCGGCCTGATGGTCCTTGGAAAGTCCGACTGAGGTGCAGCTGCTGTTACCGCTCCTCACTTTAAAGCACCATCTACAGGTCTACAGCATGAACTACAACATATGACAAAAATCACATCTACAACTAGTAGCCCTTGAAACAGCCACAGCACGTTTAACTGAAATCAGGGAACCCATCCAGAGCATTTTCTCTGAAAGTACTCAGGAACAAAGTCAATTAACTATATACAACATACACCACAGCCAAATTCATAACAGACAATAAAGTAGAAAAAATAAAGCTCCATCCCAATAATATAGCAAACTGGTTTAAAAGCAAACAAAGCATCAGCACCCTCATATGGGAAGAAATCAGCACAAAAATTTTGCCAACACAACCAAAGTGTTTTGTTGCCTTCACATAATTACACCAGCTCCTGGGCAATGGATCATATACACAAAGAATCATCTATAATGATAGACATAGAATTCAGAATATGGATGACAAAGAGACTCATCAAGATCCAATAGAAAGTGAACTCCCAAATCAGAAATGCCATGAAAATAATTCAAGAACTTAAAGCTGACATGGTCATTCTAAGAAAGAACCACACTGAACTCTTGGAAATGAAGAACTCACTATAGGAATTTTGAAACACAGCTGCAAACCTTTCAACAGACTTGACCAAGCAGAGAAAAGAACTTCAGAGTTTGAAGTATAATCCCTAGAAGCCAACCAAATCAGATGAAAATAAAGAATAAAGAATTTTTAAAAAATGAACAAAGATTTTGAGAGGTATGGAATTATGTAAAAAGACCAAATCCATGTCTGATTGGCATACCCAAGAGAGTAGGAAAAACTGGGAGCACTCTGGAGAAAATAGTTGCAGACATAATCCATGAAAACTTCCTTATCTTTCTAGAGAGGCTGACATGCAGATACAAGAAATCCGGAGAACTACAAGATAATACATGAGAAAACCATCCCCAAGGCACAATCATTAGATTATCCAAGGTCAGAATGAAAAAATTTCAAAGGTAGCTAATGAGAAGCACTTACCAAAAGAGACCCATGAGGATAACAGCAGACCTGTCAGCAGAAACCTTATAATCCAGAAGAGATTGGGAACCCATTTATATTATTCTTAAAGAAATGCTAGTCAAGAATTTCTTACTACACCAAACTAAACTTGATAAATGAAGGTGAAATAAAGTCCTTCCCAGACAAGCAAGTGCTAAGGGAACTTGTTACCTCCAGACCAGCCCTACAAGAGATGCTTAAGGGAGCTCTAAACATGAAAATAAAAGAACATTGCCCAACCCACAATTGCAAGTAAACACACAGCTTACAGATCATACAAATCACCTACAAAACTGAGACCACTAAGCAACTCCTTAACAACATATGACAGGAATAAACCCTCAGATATCTATACTAATCCTGAATGTCAATGGCAATAATGCCCCCACTTAAAAGACAAAGAGTGGTAAACTGAATTAATAAACAAGATCCATCTTTCTGCCATTTCTAGGAGATACATCTTACCTCTAATAACTCCAAAGGGACTCAAAGGTAAAGGTATGGAGAAAGATACACCTCACAAATGAGAAACAAAAAGGAGCAAGGTTTACTATTCTTATATCAAAACAAATTTTAGATCAATAAAAGTAAAAAGGACAATGAAGGACAGTACATAATAATAAAGGGCTCAATTCAACAAGAACTATTTAAACATATACATATCCAACATAGATGCACCCAGATTCATAAAACAATTGCTGCAGGGAACTTCAACACCCCACTAACAGCTTTAGAGCATCAAGGCAGAAAACTAACAGAATCCTGGAATCTAGTTGGTCAGCATTCACCAACTAGATCTAACATCTACACAACATTTCACCCAACAACTACAGCATTTGTTCTTCTCATTTGCACAAGGATCATACTGCAAGGTTGACCCATACTTTTTTTTAAAATCAACCTTGAGTAAATTCCAGAAAAATTAGAATTATGCCAAGCATAGTCTCTGACTACAGCAAAATAAAGTTAGAAATCAACACCAAGAGGAATCTTCAAAAACACACAAATACATGGAAATTGAACAACTTGCTCCTGAAAAAATTTTGGATAAACAATGAAATTAAGATGGAAATTAAACAAATTCTTTGAAATAAATAAAAATAAAGACACAAAATACCAAAACCTCTGAGATAGTGCCAAAACTGTACTGAGAGGAATATGTATTGCACTGCATGCCCACATCATGAAAACAGAAATATCTCAAATAAACAATCTAATAGCTCACCTAAGGGAAGTAGAAAATCAGGGACAAACTAAAACCAAAGATAACAGGATAAAAGAAAACCAAAATCAGAGCATAAATAAATGAAATTGAGACATCTTTCTCTCTCGCTCTCTCTCTCTCTCTATATATATATATACACACATATATATGAAAGACTAAACAAGATTAACAAATCCTTGAGCAGATTAACAAAAAAAAAAAAGAAAGGAAGGAAATCCAAATACACTCAGAAATGAAAAATATGATATTACAACCAATCCAGATGAAATACAAAATATTACCAGAGATTATTATAAACATCTGTGTGCCTGCAAGGTAGAGGAAATTGATAAATTCCTGGAAACACACGACCTCCTGAGATTGAAATGGGAAGGAATTGAAACCCTGAACAGGCCAAAAATGAGCCATGAAATTGAATTAGTAATTAAAAATTAAAAACAAAAACAAAACTCTCTGCAAACCTAAAACGTCCTGGATCTGATAGATTCACTGTTGAATTCTACTATATGTTCAAGGAAGAGCTAGTACCAAAACTGCTAAAATTATTCCAAGCAGTTGAGAAGGAGGAATTTCTCTCTTACTCATTCTACAAAGCTAGCATCATCCTGATACCAAAAATTGCAAAGGCACAACAAAGAAAACTGCAGGCTGATATTCCTGATGAACATAGATACAAAAATCCTCAACAAAATACTAACATACTGCATTCAGCAACATATCAAAAACATTTTTCATCATCATCAGGTGGGCTTTATACCTGGAATGCAAGACTGGTTCAACATATGCAAATTAATAAACATAATCCACCACATAAACGGAAGTAAAAACCAAGGACACATAATTATCTCAGTAGATGCAGAAAAAGCATTTAATGAAACCCAACATCTCTTAGAATAAAAACCCTCAACCATCTAGAATTTGAGGACTTTCCTTAAAATAATAGGAGTCATTTATGAGAAACCCACAGTCAGCATCAAACTTTTTTTTTTTTTGAGTTGGCGTCTCACTCTGTCACCCAGACTGGAGTGCAGTGACCTCTCCTGGCCACCGCAACTCGACCTGCTGGGCTCCGACGATCCTTCCACCTCAGCCTTCCAAGTAGCTGGAACTACAGGCGTGCGCTACCACGCCCGGCTAATTTTTGATTTATTGTAGAGATGAGGTCTCACCAAGTTGCCCAGGCGGGTCTCGAACCCGTGGGCTCAGGCATTCCACTCACCTCGGCCTCCCAAGGTGTGGGATTACAGGCTGAGCCACCGAGCCCGGCTTCAACATCATACTTAATGACAGAAGTTGGAAGCATTCCCCTAAACACTGGAACAAGACAAGGATGTTCATTCTCACATTCCTCTTCAACATATTACTGGAATTCCTAGCCAGGGAAATCAGGCAAGAGAAAGAAATAAAAGGCATTGGAATAAGAAAAGAGGAAGTTAATTTATCTCTCTTCACAGATGTTATGATCCTATATCTAGAAAACCCTAAACATACCACCAAAAGACCCCTAGCACTCCTAAATAACTTCAGTAAGGTCTCGGGATACAAAATCAACACTGAAAAATCATTTTTTCTATACACCAACAGTATTTAATCTGAGAACCAAATCAACAACACAATCTCATTTATGATAACTACCAAAAAACACCTCAGAATACAGCTAACCAACAAGTGGAAGTACTCTACAGTATGAACAACACAATACTGCTGAAAGAAATCATAGATAACCCAAACAAATGGAAGAACATTCCATGTTCATGATTGACAGAATCAATACTGCTAAAATGTCCATATTGCTTAAAGCAATTTACATATTCATCACAATCCCTATGAAGTAAAACATCATTTTCCACAGATCTAGGAAAAACAATACTTAAATTCACATGGAAGAAAAAAAAGGAACTCAAATAGCCAAAGCAATTCTAAGCAAAAAGAACAAAGCCTGATGCATTACATTGCCAGATTCAAACTTTACTACAAGGCTACAATAACCAAAACATATGCTACTGGTGGAAAAATAGACACGTAGACCAATGAGACAGAACTGAAAACCCAGAAATAAAATCACTGTCTTGCCACCATCTCATCTTTGACAAAGTCAACAAAAACAAACACTAAGGAAAGGACACCCTATTTAACAACTGGTGCCGGTAAAGCTGCCTAACCATATGCAGAAGAATAAAGCTGGACCTCTTCTCATTTGCAAAAATTAACTCAAGATGGATTATTGACTTAAATCTAAGACCTTAAACTATAAAAATCCTAGAAGAAATACTAGGAAACACTTTGGAATTCAGCCTAGGCAATGAATTCATGAGCAAGACCTCCAAAGCAAATGCAGAAAAAATCAAAATTGACAAGAGGTACGTAATTAAACTAAAGAGTTTATGCATTACAAAGGAGATCATCAATAGAAAAAATAGACAACATACAGAAGAAAAACATTTGCAAACCATGCATCTGGCAAAGGACTAATATCCAAAATCTATAAAAAAAAAACCTCAAATGAATTGACAGGGTAAAAAATAACCACTTTAAATGTGGGCAAAGGACAAAAACAGACACCTCTCAAAGGAAGACATACAAGTAGACATATGAAGAAATTCTCAGCATCACTAATCATCAGAGAAATGTAAATAAAAAACCACAATGAGATAGCATCTTACACCAGTCAGAATGGCCGTTATTAAAAGTTCAAGAAACAACAGATGTTGACAAAGTTGTGGAGAAAAGAAAATGCTACTACACTGTTAGTGGGAAGGTAAGGCAGTTCAGCCCCTGTGGAAAGCAGAATGAAGATTTCTCAAAAGAACTGAAAATAGATTTACCATTTGACAGCAATCTCACTACTGGGTATATACCCAAAAGACCACAAGTCACTCTATCAAAAAGACAACTGCACTTGTATGTTTATCATAGCGCTATCTACAATAGCAAAAACATGGAACAACCTAGGTGCCCATCAACAGTGGACTGGATAAAGAAAATGCAGTACATATACACCATGGAATGCTATGCAGCCATAAAAAGAAAATCTTGTCCTTTGCAGCAACATAGATGTAGCTTGAGGACCATCATTCTAAGCAAATTATCACAGAAACAACTGAATACCACATGTTTCCAGTTATAAGTGGAGGCTAAACACTGAATACAAGCATGCATAAGGATGGGAACAGATACGGGACAGATATTGGGGACTCCTAAAGTGGAGGGGAGTAGGGTGGAAGGATGGTAAGTGTTGAAAAACCACTCATTGGGTACCATGCCCACCACCGCATTGACAGGCCTAATAGAAGCCCAAACCGTCCCATCACCTCAATATACTCCTTGAATCTGAAAAAATAAAACTGTGGCTGGGTGTGGTGACTCAGAGGCCTGCAGTCCCAGCATTTTGGGAGGCAGAAGCAAGAGGGTTTCCTGAGCCCAAAAGTTCAAGACCAGCCTGAGCAACTTGGTGAAATCTCATCTCTACAATAAATCAAAAAAATTAGCTGGGTGTGGTGGCATGCGCCTATAGTTCCAGCTACTTGGAAGGCTGAGGTGGAAGGATCACCTGAATCCAGTAGGTCAAGGCTGCGGTGGCCTTCGTGAAACTTCAAGTCAAAACAAGTAAATATGGTTAATTTTTTAAAAATTCACAGCTAACATCATAGTCAATGGCAAAAGACTGAAAGTCTTTTTCCTAATATTAAGAACAAGATATAAGGATGCCCATTTTTGCCATTTGTATTCAATGTTATACTGGAACTTTCTTGCCTGCAGTTAGGAAAAAAAAAAAAGAAAGAAAGAAAAGGCATTCAAATTGGGATGAGGTAAAATTATCTTTATTCAGAGTCCTATACAAATGGTCTCCAACTTGTGGTGATTTGACTTACTATTTTTCAGTTTTACGATGGTGCCAAAGGGGGTATGCATCTAGTAGAAGCTGTACTTTTCTCACGATGTTGGACAGCAACCGTGAGCTGTAGCTTCCAGTCAGTCATGAATTTTTGTCATACACTATTTTTAACTTACGCATTTGTCAGTCCACAACCTTATTGTAAGTAGAAAAGCACCTGTATATATATAGAAAATTGTTAGAAATCCTCATAAATTATTAGGGCTAGTAAGTGAATTAGACAAAATTGCAGGATACAAAATTATTTTTATTAATTTGAGTCTTTTTTTCTTAGTCATTCTAGGTTTATCAGTTTTTTCTTTTCAAATTATCAACTTTGGTTTTGTTGATTTCTGTTGTTTTTTCTGTTCTCTGCTTCATTTACCTTCACTCTGATCTTTATTATTACCTCATTTTTCAAGGAAGAAATTAATAGAAACTTTCCCTAAGGAAAGTTTGCTCTTTTTTCTAGTTTCTTAATGTTTAATGTTAGATATTAATTTGAGCTATTTCTTGTTTTTTAATGTAGGTATTTATCACCATAAGTTTTGCTCTGAGTACTGTTTTTGCTGCATCTCCTAAGTTTTGGTATGTTGTGACTTTGTTTTCATTTGTCTCATTCATTTTCTAACACCCTTGTTATTTTTTCCTTGATCCATTGTTTGTTTAAACATGTTTTAATTTCCAGGTGAAATCTCTAGGTTTACTTTGGTTATTGATTTATAGTTTTATTCCACTGTGATCATAGAAGATACTTTATATTATTTGAATCTTTAAATTTATTGAGACAGTTTTGTGGCCTAACATATGGTTTGTCCCAGAGAATATTCCATATGCACTTCAGAAGAATGTATATTCTGCTGTTGTTGAGTGGAATGTTCTATATATGTCTATTATGTTAGTTGGCTTGGAATGTCATTTATATCTTCTTTTTTCATACTGACCTTCTGTCTAGTTTTTCTATCCATTATTGAGAATGAGTTATTGACGTCTCCAATTGTTACTGTTAAAATGTCTGTTTCTGTGCTCAATTCTGTCAAGTTTTTCTTTCTGCTGTTAGGTACATATATGCTTATAATTGTATATATCTTCTTGAAGAATTAATGCTGTTTTTAATAATTGCATAATGCTCTTTTTGTCTCTTATAACTATTTTTTGTCTTAAAATCTATTTTTGATATTAGTACATTTACATTTAATGTAATTAACTAATAAGGAAGGATGCCTCCCTTTTTTGTTTTTTAATTCCTTTATTATTGTTTCTTTTGTGTTTAATAGATAATTTCTAGTATACTACTTTTTATTTTCTTTTCGTTTGCTTTACTATATATATATATATTTTTTGTTGAGTTGGAGTCTCACTCTGTCGCCCAGACTGGACTGCAGTGGCCGCTCCCGGCCACCGCAGCCTCGACCTGCTGGGCTCCGGCGATCCTTCCGCCTCAGCCTTCCAAGTAATCAGAATTACAGGCATGCGCTACCACACCCGGCTGAGTTTTTGATTTACTGTAGAGATGAGGTCTCGCTGCCCAGACGGGTCTCGAACCCGTGGGCTCAGGCAATCCACTCATCTCAGCCTCCCAAAGGCGCGGGATTACAGGCTGAGCCTCCAAGCCTGGCTACTATATGTTTTTATGTTCCTAGTTCTTGCCCTGGGGATTCACTTAATTTATAAAAACTAGTTTTAATTAATATCAACTTAGTTGCAATATTGTGTAAAATGTTACTCCGCTGTATCTCCATCCCTACCTTTCTGTGGTCAAAAATTCTATTTTTATATGTTGTGTAATCTATCAACCTAGGTTTATAATTATGCATTTTTATGTACTTGTCTCTTAAATCATGTAGGAGAAAAAGATGAATTTTATTCTGAAAATTTATTGATGTTGACTTTTCTATTTACCAATGTAGTTACATTTACTAGTATTCTTTATTTCTTCATGTAGATTCTGGTTATTGTGTACTATCCTTTTATTTCAGCTTGAAGGATTCTCTTTAACATCTTGTGAGATAAAATTAAGTATCTCAGTATTTGTTATCAGTGAATGTCTCAATTTCTCTTTCATTTTTGAAGGAAGTTTTGCCAGATACAGATTTCTTGGTTGAACATTTTTTGCTTTCAGCAGTTCGCATAATGTCATCCCATGCTTTTTGGACTCCATGGTTTCTGATGAGAAATAGCTATTCATCTGATTGAGAATCCTTTGTCAGGATGAATTGCTACTCTCTTTTTGAATTCAAGATTTTCTTTATCTTTTGATGGTTTGATTATGCTGTATTTATGTGTCAATCTCTTTGAGTGCACAGACAGGTGCTTCCCAACTTTTGATGGGGTTACTTCCCGATAAACTCATCATAAGTTGAAAAAATCCTTAAGTTGAAAGGTAGGCCAGAGAATCTTTGGTGAAAGAATCACCAGTGCTTAAGGTCTGAAACCTTGTATTTATGAATTGCTTCCATACCATTGTAAAGACAAACAATTTTAAGTTGGACTATCATAAGTCATGGACTGTATTCTATTTGTAGTTTGTTGAGTTTCTTTGATGTATAGATTTTTCTTCCATTATTTCTTCAGATGATATTTCTTTCCCTTCCTCTCTTTTTTTTCCTGGGACTTCCATTATTTATTTGCTGGTATGCTTAATGGTATCCCACAGGTGTCTTAGATTCTGTTCATTTTTTCATTCATTCTTTTTTCTGTTCCTCAGACTGAATAATGTCAATGGAGTTATTTTTAAACTTGTTGATTCTTTCTCCTATCTGCTCAAATCTGCTGAATTTTTAAACTTGTTGATTCTTTCTCCTGCCTGCTCAAATCTGCTGTTGAACTCTTCTAGTAAATTTTTCATTTCAATTGCCGGGCTCGGTGGCTCAGCCTGTAATCCCGCGCCTTTGGGAGGCTGAGGTGAATGGATTGCCTGAGCCCGCAGGTTCGAGACTCGCCTGGGCAGCGAGACCTCATCTCTACAATAAATCAAAAAATTAG
>NW_007255145.1:0-5024 GCF_000164805.1 Carlito syrichta | reverse complement strand
AGTCAGCCAATGTGCTAAACCAGCTAAAATTTCAGCAGCCTAGTCAGCCAAGTTATGTCACCTAGTTAACTAGTTAACCAACTAGCTAATTCAACAAATTTACACGTTTACCAACTAGTTAAAACAGTTAGCTAACTTATTAACCAACTCATTAAATCAGCTAACTATCTCATTAGCCATCTAGTTAAGTAAGTGAACTAAGTCTGCTGGCTAAACAGCTGGCTAGCTAAGAAATCTAGCTAAGTCAGCTAACTCACTAATTAGCTGGATATTTAAGTCAGCTACTTAAGTCTGCCACCTAGATAGTTAGCTAATTAGTTAAGTCAACTAGTTATTCAGCTAGTTAAATAGTAAGCTACATATTTAATTCAGGTAGTTAAGACAGCTAGCTAACTAGTTAAGTCAGTCAGTTAAGTCAGCTAGCTAAGTAGTTGAGTCAGCTACCTAAGTCAGTTAGTTAAGACAGCTTTCTAATTTAGTCAGCTTCTTAAAACAACTAGCTAGCTAGTTATCAAATGGGTTAAGTCAGCAGGATGAGTCAGGTAGTTAGCTAGTTAACTGAATGGTTAAGTCAGCTGGTTGAGTCAGCTAGCTATGTAGCAAACAGGTTGAGTCAGATGGAAGAGTAGGCTACCTAGCTAGTTAGCTAATGATTTAAGTCAGCTGGATGAGTCAGATAGCTAGCTAGTTAGCTAATGAGTTAAGTAAGTGGGTTGAGTCAGCTAGCTATCTTGTGACCTACGAGTTAGGTCAGATATTAAGAAGGTAGCAACCACGTTAGATAACGAGTAAGTGAACTAGTTAGATAGCTGTTTAAGTCAGCTGGCTAGTCAGCTGGCTAGCTAGTTAAGTCACCTAGTTAAGTCAGCTTGCTGGCCAGCAGGTTAGCTACGTAGTTAGGTAGTTAAGTCAGCTGGGAAGCCAGTGGACTATGTAGGTAGGTAGCTAGTTAAGTCAGCTGGCTAGCCATCTGGCGTCTAGTTATGTCAGCGACTTAAGTCAGCTGGCTATCGAGCTGTCTAGCTAGGTAGCTAGCTAGTTAAGTCTGCTGGCTAGCCAGCTGGCTACTTCGTTAAGTCAGCTAGTTAAGTCAGCTGGCTAGGTTGCTGGCTTGCTAGGTAAATAGGCAATTAAGTCAGCTGGCTAGACAGTTGGCTAGCTAGTTAAGTCAGCTACTTAAGTTAGCTGACTAGCCAGTTTGCTAGCTAGGTAGCTAGCTTGGTATGTTAGCTGTATTGCCAGTGGGCTTGACAGTTAAGTCACCTAGTTAAGTCAGCTGACTAGCCGCTGGCTAGCTAGCAAGCTTGTTATTTATTCAGCTGGCTAGATAGCTGGCTAGATAGATATGTCATCTAGTTAACTCAACTGGATAGGCAGGTAGCTAGCTGTGTAGCAAGCTTGTTAATTCACATGGCTAGAAAGCAGGCCAACTAGTTAAGACCGCTGGTTAAGCCAGCTGGAGAGCTAGATAATGACCTAGTTAAGTTAGTTCTCTAGCCACCTAGCTAACTAATTAAGACAGTTGGTTAAGTCTGTTGGCTATCCAGGTGGCTAGAGAGGTAGAGAGCTAGTTAAGTCAGCTGGCAATCCAGCTGGATAACTAGTTAATTCAGCTAGTTTAGTCACCTAGCTGACCAGATGACTAGCCCGTAAGTGAACTAGTTAAGTCAGCTGGCTAACCAGCTAGCTAGCTATTTAAGTCACCTCATTGTCAGTTGGCTAGACAGCTCGCTAACTAGTTAATAAGCTAGTTAAGTCAGATAGCTAGACAGCTAGACAGCTAGGTAACTAGTTATATCAGATAGTTATTTCAGCAGGCTAGCTAGGTAGCTAACTAATTAAGTCAGCTAGTTATGTCAGTTAGTTGGCTATTTAAGGCAGCTAGATAAGTCAGCTAACTAGCTATACAACTAGCTAGGCATCTACCTAGTTATTTCAGCTAGTAAATTCAGCAGGCTACCTAGGTAGTTAGCTAGTTAAGTCAGCTAGTTAAGTCAGCTGCCTAGCTGGGTAACTAGTTATATCAGCTGGCTAGCCAGCTGGCTAACTAGTTAAGTCTCCTAGTTGAGTCAGTTGGCTAGCCAGCTGGCTAGCTATTTAAGTATGCTAGTTAATACAAGTGGCTAACCATCTGCTTGCCAGTTAGCTAGCTGGTTCAGCCTGTTGGCTAGCCAGCTGGCTAGCTGGTTACGTCAGCTAGATAAGTCAGCTGGCTATCCACCTGGCTATGTAGGTAGTTAGCTAATTAAGTCGGCTGGGTAGAGGGCCGGTTAGCTAGGTAATTCAGTGATCTAAGTGAGCTTTTTAGCTGTCTGCCAAGCTAGGTGGTTAGCAAGTAAAGCCAGCTGGCTAGCCAAATGGCTATCTAGTTGTCAGCTAGTTAAGTCATCTGGTTAGCCAGCTGGCTAGCTAGATATCTAGCAAGTTAAGCCAGCTGGCTAGCAGGCTGGTCAGGTAGGTGGCCAGCTAGTTAAACCCGCTGACTAACAAGCTGACCAGCAGCGTGGTTGGCTAGTTAACCCAGATGGCTATCCGACTGTCTAGCCAGCTGTCTGACTATTTATGCTGGTTTGCTAACCAGCTTGCCAGCCCGCTAGCAAGCTAGATGCCAGGTATCTAGCTAGTTAAGTCATCAGGCTATTCATCAAGCCAACAAGGTAGCTAGCGAATTAAGTCAGCTGGCTATCCTGCTAGTCAGTCAACTACCTCCTCAGCTAGTTAAATCAGCTAGCTAGCCATCTATCTAGTTAAGTCAGCTAGGTAGTCAGCTGGCTAGTCATCTAGCTAGTTAAGTCAGATCGCCAGCTAACTAGCCAATTAGCTAGCTAGTTATGTCAGTTGGCTAAACAGCTAGTTAGCTTGTTTTCTAGCTAGTTATGTCAGCTAGATAGCCAGCTAGCTAGTCAGCTATCTAGTTAAGTCTGCTAGCAAATCAGCTAGTTACTTAGCTATCTAGTCGGCTAGCAAATCAACTAGCTGCTCAGCTAATTACTGGACTTGCTTGCTTTCCATCAGGTAAGCTAGCTAGTCAGCTCCCTCGCCTGCCTAACGGTCAGAAAATTAGTAGGCTCACTCACCAGCCAACATGTCAATTATCTTGTTGGTTAGCTCTCAAACCTACAGGATGGCTAACTAGTCACCTTGCTCACCAGCCAACTAGTTATGTCAGTTCACCAGTGTGCTCACTTGCCTACTGAAAAGTTAAGGCAGATCACTCGTCAGCTCTATAGCTGTCCAATTAAGTCAGCTCACTGGTCAGCTGCCTGGTTGACTTGTTATATCTTCTGACCAGTCGGCTCACTTGCCAGCTGACTAAATTTGGCTGACCAGTTAGCTCACTCACTGGCCATCTAGTTAAGTCAGCTAACCAGTCGACTCACTCACAGGCCGACTAGATAAGTCAAATCACTTGTTGGCTAACTCACTGGCCGACTAGTTGTCAGCTAACTGGTCTGCTGACTAGCCGGCCAACTAAATAAGTCAGCTAACCAATCGGCCAACTAGTCGGTCAACTTGTAAGCTGACAACTTAGCTCAGCTAACTATTCGGCCGACTAGTTAGGTCAACTAAATTGTCGGTCAACTATTCGGCACACTCGTTTGGTCAACAAACAAGCAGGCAACAAGTTAACCTTGCTAACTAGTGGGCCAACTCGTTAGTCAGCTAGTTAACACAGATAACTAGTTGGGCAACTAGTCGGCAGACATATTAAGCCAGCTAACAAGTCGGCCGAGTGGTCAGCCAATGTGTTAAACCAGCTAAGTAGTCCATGTACTCAGCCAAATATTAAATCACCTTGCTAACTCGTTAACCAACTAGATAAGACAACTAGTTAACTCGTTTATCAGAGTTAAAATAGTTAGATAACTCCTGAACCAATTCGTTAATTCAGCTAGATATCTCGTTATCCAACTACTTAAGTCAGCTACCTAAGTCAGCTAGGTAACTAGCTACCTAGCTAAGTCAGCTAGCTCACTAAATTGCTAACTATTTAAGTCAGCTATTTAAGTCTTCTACCTAACTAGTTAGCTAATTATTAAATCATCTAGTTACTCAGCTAGTTAAATAGTTAGCTAACTATATAATTTAGGTAGTTAAGTCAGCTAGCTAACTAGTTAAGTCAGCCAGTTAAGTCAGCTAACTAAATAGTTAATTCAGCTAACTAAGTCAGCTAGTTAAGTAAGTTTTTTAAATTAGTCAGCTGGTTAAGACAGCTAGCTAGCTAGTGAGTTAATGGGTTACATCAGCAGGTTGTCAGGTTGTTAGCTAGTTAACTATGGGGTTAAATGAGCTGGTTGAATCAGCTAGCTAGCTGCTTAGCAAACGAGTTGGCTCAGCTGCTTGAGTAGGCCATCTATCTAATTAGCTAATGAGTTAAGTCAGCTGGATGTGTCAGCTAGCTAGCAAGTTAGGTAACGAGTTAAGTCAGCTGATTATGTCAGCTAGCTAGCTCATTAGCTAACGAGCTAAGTCAGATGATTAAGTCACCTAGCTAGCACGTTAGGTAATGGGTAAGCTAATTAGTTAGCTAGCTGGTTAAGTTAGCTAGCTAGCTAGGCAGCTAACTATTAAGTCAGCTTGTTAGCTACGTATCTAGCTAGTTAACTAACAATCTAAGTCAGTTGGCTAGCTAGGTAGCTAGCTAATTAGCTAACTATTTAAGTCAGCTGGCTATCTACATAGCTATCTAGTTAAGTCAGCAAGTTAAGTCTGCTGGATAGCCAGCAGGCTAGCTTGGTAGCATGCTAGTTAAGTCAGTTGGCTAGCTAGCTGGTTAACTGGTTAATTCAGCTAGATAAAAGAACTGGCTAACCAACTTGCAAGGTAGTTGACTAGATAGTTGTCAGTTAGATAGCTACCTGGTTAGCTATTAATGTTAGTGAGGTAAGTCAACTGGCTAGCTGTTTAAGACAGCTAGTTTAGTAGCTGTCTAGCCAGCTGGCTATGTAGGTAGCTAGCTAGATAAGTCAGCATGCTAGCCAGAGGCTAGCTGTTCAATGCACCTAGTTAATTCAGCTGAGTAG
>NW_007255144.1:0-12513 GCF_000164805.1 Carlito syrichta | reverse complement strand
AGTCAAAGAAAATAATTGGTGTTGCTAAAGGAAACCCCCCATGTTTATCGCAGCACTATTCACAATAGTATAGATATGGAATCAACCTGAGTGTCTATCAGCAAATGAGTGGATTAAAAAATATGGTATATACACACAATGGAATAATTTTCAGCTCTGAAAATGAATGAAATCATTCATTTGAAGTAACATGAATGGAACTGGAAGTCATTATATTGAGTGAAAAAGTTAGCCACAGAAAGACAAATACCACATATTCTCATTCATAATGTGGGAACCAAAAAAGTTAGTCTCGTGATAGTAGAAAGTAGAATGGTGGTTACTAGAGACTGGGAAGGAACCAAAAGGGGGCATGAAAACAGACTGTCTAATAGGTACAAACACAGAGTTGGATAGAAGGAATAAGATCTGGTGTTTAATAGCACATATTGTCTATAGTTAACAATACTTTGCTGTATATTTCCAAATAGTTAGAAGAGAGGATGTGAAATATTCCCAACTCAAAGAAATGATAAACATGTGAGTTACTGGATATTCCAAATACCCTGGTTTGATTATTATACATTGTATGTACATATCACAATATCACCTGTATTCATGCATGTGCACAATTGATATGTATCAATACAAAAGAAAATTATAAACTGAATCCACATATGTACATCATGAAAAAGAAAAGTTACACAAGCATAACTTTGTTTCACTTTTTAAAAATAAATAGGTCTGACTCACATTAGCCTTATAAAGGATATAGCATTTTTGTAATCTCAAGTCATATAGAATAAGTGCCAATTCAAAGTAAAGTACCTATTTAAAATGCAACAGCTATACATAATATTAGCAAGAACTTTTAGTAATATGAATGAAAATGTTCTTCATTTGGTAAAGAAATGTATCCACAAACCACCCACAGCAGATGTCATGAATCTTGCTGAGTTTTTAAATTTTATTTTAATTTAATTTAGTGATATAAGGTATATAAGAGCATTTGCTGCATAAGGAAGTTGCAAGCAGGTGAAGTTTAGACTCCCAGGGGGCCTTTTCTCCCCATGGTGGGAGACCTGGGACTGAGTGTGTTACACTGGGTTCCCTATCCCTCCTCCTTCCCTCCCTTCCTTTCCTAGCAGTGTGCAGCATCTGCTGTTCCCACTCTTGTGCTCCTGGGATCAGTGATCAGGGCTGAGTATGAGTGAGAATATGTGCTATTCAGTTAATTGTCTCTGTGACAGTTCACTTAGTATGATCTCCAGCTGCATCCATGTTGCTGCAAAGAACATGATTTTTCTTCTTTATGGCTATATAACGTTCCATTCTGTATATGTACCACATTTTCTTTACTCAATGGACACATCGGGGTTGCTTTCATATTTTTGCTATTGTGAGTAGAAATACAATGAACATGTGTGCAGGGTCTTCTTGGTGGAGCAATTTATGTTCCCCTGGTTATAGTTCCAGAAGAAGGATTGCTGGATTGTATGGAAGCACATTTTTAATACTTTGAGCAATTGCCACACTGCTTTCCACAGAGGTTGAACTCTTACATTCCCATCAACAGTGTAGAAGTGTTTCTTTTTCTCCACTGCTATGCCAGCACCTGTTTTGTTTTGATTTGTTTTGTTTTTTAATGATAGCCATCTTGACCCATGTGAAGTGGTATCTCATTGTAGTTTTGATTTGCATTCTCTGATGATTAGTGACATTCAGCATTTTCTCATATGCTTGTGGTCTGCATGAATGCCTTCCTTGGAGAAGTCTCTGTTCATGGCCTTTGTCCACTTTTAAATGAGATTCTTTGTGTATTTTCTGTCAATTTGTCTGAATTCCTTGTAGATCCTGAATGTTAGGACTTTGCCAGATGTGTAGGTTTCAAATATTTTTCCCATTCCATGGGATGGCTCTTTAATCTCTTGATGGTTTCTTTTGCTGTGAAAAAATGTGTCGGTTTGATGAGTTCTCACCAGTCAATCTTAGCTTTTGCTTACTGCTTTTGCCTTGAGTACTCAGCCATGAATTCATCGCCTACTCCAATGTCCAGGAGGGTGTTCCCTAAGTTTTCTTCTAAGATTCTTGCAGTTTGAGGTTTATATTTGAGTCTTTTTTCCGTTTTCAGTTAATTTCTGTATATGGTGATAGGCAAGGATTCATTCTTTAGCATGTGGTTATCCAGTTTTTCCAGCACCATTTGCTGGGAAATATGCCTTTGTTTCCCATTGTTTTGCCAGCTTCTTCAAACATTAGTTGGCTGAAGGCCCACGGTTTTATTTTTGGATTCTCTGTTCTGTTCCATTGGTCTATATGCCTATTCCTGTAGCAGTACCATGCTGTTTGGTTACTGTAGCCTTGTAATAGTTTGAAATCTGGAAGTGTGATGCTTACAACTTTGTTCCTTTTCATGAGAATTGTTTTTAGTGATTCAGGCTTTTTCTTTGCTTCCATATGATTTTCTATAATTGTCTTTTCTAGATCTGTGACAGGAATTGTGTTGAATCTGTAGATTGCTTTTGGTAGAATAGACATCTTGCTGATGTTTATACATCCAATTCATAAGCATGGAATGTTTTTCTATTTGTTTGAATCATGCTTGATTTCTTTAGCAGTGTTTTGTAGTTCTCGTTGCAAAGGAATTTCACCACTTTGGTTAGGTGGATGCCAATGTATTTGATTTCTTCGTGGTTATTTTTAATTGGGTTGTATTTTTATTTGGTACTCAGCCTGCTTGCTTTTTGGTGTATAAAAATGCAACTGTCTTTTGCTCATTGATATTGTATCCCAAGACTTTACCAAAGTCTTTTATCAGTGTGAGGAGGTTTTTGACAGACTCAAGGGTACACAAGGTATACAATCATATTATCTGTAAAGAAGAATAACTTAATCTTCTCTTTTCCCATTTGGATACTCCTAATTTTCTCTTCTGCCTGATTACTCTGGAATGAGGAATGAAAGTGGACATTCTTGTCTTGTTCCAGTTCTTAGGAGAACAGTTCCAGCTTCTGTCCATTAAGCATAATGTTGGCTGCAACTTTGACATAGATAACTCTTATTGTTGTGAGGAATGTTCCTTCAATGCCTAGGTGTTCAAGGGTTTTATCAAGAAGGGATGCTGGATTTTCTAGGATGCTTTTTCTACAGCTAATGAGGTTCTTGGTGTTACCCCTATTTATGGGATGGATTACATTTATAGATTTATGTATGTTGAGCCAAACTTGCATCCTGGGAATAAAACCCACCTGCTCATAGTAGATGATCCTTGAAATGTGTTGTTGGATGTGATTAGCTAGAATCTTGTTGAGAATTTTTGCATCTATGTTTGTCAAGGAAATTGGCCTGCAATTTTCAGTTCTTGCTGGGTCTTTACCAAATTTGGGTATCAGGATGATATTGGCTTCATAAAATGAGCTAGGAAGATTTCTTTCCTTCTCACTTGCCAAGCAACTTTCAGTAGGAATGGCATCATCTCTTTCTTGCATGTAATGTAGAATTCAGCTGAGAAACCATTTGTCCCAGGGGTTTTTTGTTTTGTTTTGTTTTGTTTTTTGGGCAGGGAGGCTTATTTTACCTGAATCAGTTTATTGGCTTCTTATCTGTTATTGATCTGTTCAATTTTTTCCTATTTCAATCTTGGGAAGTTATGTGATGCCGGGGATTCCTTCATTTTCTACAGATTTTCTTGTTTATTTGCATACAGATGTCCACAGTAATCTCTAATAATCTTTTGAATTTCTTCAGAGTCTGTTGTGACATGCCCTTTTTCATTTTAATTGTGTTTATTCAGTCATTCTTGCTCCTTTTTTTCATCAATCTGGCCAGGGGGTCTGTCAATTTTTTTTTAAAGGCCTGCTTTTTGTCTCATTAGTCTTTTTGTGATATTTTTTAAATTCTATTTCATTCAACTGTGACTAATTTGAACTTTTTCACTTAATCTAGAATTAAATTGCTCTTGATTTTCCAGCTCTCTTAGGTGTGCTGTTAAACTGTTTACTATCCTTTTGTTTTCTTGTTACGTACATGCGATGTTATAAACTTCTCTCTTAGTACTGATTTCATGATATTCCAAAGGTTTTGATATGTTGTGTCTTTGTTCTCATTTGTTTCCAGGAATCTTTTTATTTCTGCCTTGACATCTGCATTAACCTCAAAGTAACTCCAAAAGATGTTTTAATTTCCATGTATTTGTAAGTTGGCAGGGGGAAGGTTCCTGCTGATGGTGATATGTGGTCTGAGAAGATGCTTGGTATTATTTCAACTTTTGAAATTTGTTCACACTTGATTTATGCCTGAGAATGTGGTCACTCTTGCAGTACATTCCATTTGCTGATGAGAAGAATGTATATTATGTGTTTATTATTTATACAGGTGAAGTGTACTGTAGGTGTCTATTAGGTTCAATTGGTTGAGTATTGAAATAAGGTTCTGGATTACTGATTTCCTTGTCAGTTTTTTGACTTGATGATCTGTTAGTGGGGCATTAAACTCTCTAAATATAATTGTATGGAGGTCTATATTCTCTTTTAGTTTAAGTAGCAATTGTTTTATAAATCTAGATGTTCCAATATTGTGTGCATATGTATTTAAGATGGATAATTCTTGTGGTGGATTGAAACTTTTATGATTATGTAGTATCTTTCAGTGTCCTTTGCAGTTTTCATTGGTTTGAAGTTTGTTACTAAATCACAGCATTAATCACAATAGCAAAAACATGGAACCAACCATGCTACCATCGAAACTGCACTGAAAAAAAAATGTGGTATATATACACAATGGAATATTATGCAGCCATAAAGAAGGACACACACATGGACTTCGCAGCAACTTGGATGGATTTAGAGGCTATTATACTCAGTGATCTATCACAGAAACAAAGAACAGAGTATCATATGTTCTCACTCATAAGTGGACCTTGAATAATTATCATAATACTATAAGAAAGGAATTGACAGTAGTGGAAAACTGCCAGGGGAAGGAAGGGTGGGATTGGCAGTAGTGGGAAACTGCCAGGGAAGGGGGACACGCCTCATCAACAAGGGTACCTGCATAATGAATATTTGTGTACCTAATCCTGAATTGTAACCCATATCTTAAAAGAATAAAAAATAAAAAAGCAGCTATGTCTGCTTTTTTTTGTTTTCAAATTTATGTGAAAGATCATTCTGCAGTCACTTGCTTGAGCCTATAGGTCCTTTGCAGTGAGATGGGTTTCCTGGAGGCAACAGAAGGTTGGATCATGCTTCTTTATCCAAATTGCTACCCTACGCGTTTTGAGTGGTGTACTGAGTACATTCATGTTCAAGTTAATTATTGATATGTGGGTCTTTATTTTGTCAAATTGCTCCTAAGAGACTGCTTTGCTTTTTAGGTTTTGTGGTTGAACTGTATGGTCTGTTAACACTGTGCTTGCCTGTGCTCTTGGAATGGATGGAACTGTTCTTTTATTTTCATGACATGAACTTTTCTAATGCCTCTCCTGAAGAGCTGGTCTGAATATGGCATATTCTCTTAAGGATTTGATGCCTGAGAAAAACTTTAATTTTCTTTCACTGATGAAGCTTAGCTTGGTGGAATAAAAATTCTGACTTGGAATTTCTTTCTTTAATAATGTTAAAGATGAGCCCCTGTCCCTTCTGGCTTGTAAGGTTCTGCTGAGAAACCTGCTGCAATTCTGATGGGTCTTCCTTGGTAGGTGGTCTATCCCTTCTTTCCATTCTGGGTAACGTGATGAAATTTCGTGCCATACTGCTTCATCCCTTAGTCCACTGAATCCCTGATGTATACACTACCCACCCATTTGTCACTTAGTAGCTGTCTTAGTAATGAGATCAACAGTCTTGTTCTCTCAGTACTTGAGTTCAATTAATTTTATTTTGCTTAATAATGACCACAAATCACAGGAGTACTGCTGCTGGTCATTCAAGTATGCCAAAAAGAAACCATAAAGTGCTTCCTTTAAATGAAAAAGTAAAAGTTCTCAACTCAATAAGGAAAGGAGAAAAAGTATGCTGAGGTGAGGTGGCTAAGATCTTCAGTAAGACAGTATCTTCTATTCATAAAATTGTGAAGAAGGAAAAAGAAATGTGTGCTAGTTTTGCTGTCACATCCCAAACTGAAAAAGTTATGACCAGACTGTGTGATAAGTGCTTAGCTAAGATTTTTTTAAAGGCAGTAAATTTGGTGGTTGAAGACCTGACAACCTGAAACATGTTCCGGTCAGGCTAGGTGACTCAGCCTGTAATCCCAGCACTTTGGGAGGCCGAGGTGAGTGGATTGCCTGAGCCCGCATGTTCGAGACCCGCCTGGGCAACTTGGCGAGACCTCATCTCTACAATAAACAAATAAATAAATTAGCCGGGCATGGTAGCTTGTGCCTGTAGTTCCAGCTACTTGGAAGGCTGAGGCAGAAGGATCACCGGAGACTAGCAGATCGAAGGCTGCGGTGACCTGGAGCGGCCAATGTGCTCCAGTCTGGGTGACAGAGTGAGACACCAACTCAAAAAAAATAAATAAACATGTTCCAATTGACAGTAGTCGGGTTCAGTACTCTTTGCAGTTTCAGGCATCCACTGGAAGTCTTTAAAAACCTGTGGATAAGGAGGGACAACTGCTTCAGCCACTTGGTGTCCTTTGACCTATATCTCTCTGTCTTCACCACCATTTCATTCCTGCCCCTACCAGCCACTGTTTTATTCTTTATCTCTGTGTTTTCTAAGACTCTTCTTAGAGTCTTAGAATGCAATCAACATCTGAGACAGACTATGCCTTGAGAAGCTTATTATAAGTACGCGTGGTCACTAGGCTCATAGGAGAACATGGATTAGAAGCAGTAATAACAATCTCGTTTAAAATGTACAAACGCATGAAAAAATATTGCAGCACTATTCACAGTAGCAAAAACATGGAACTACTCTAAGTACATATCAACAGTGGACTGCATAAGGAAAATGTGACACATATACACTGTGGAATACTACACAGCCAAAAAAAAAGATCAAAATCACATTCTTTACTGCAACAAAGATGCAGCTAGAAATCATCATCCTGAATGAATTATCACAGAAATAGAAAACTGAATACCATATGTACTCCCTCATAAGTGGCAGCTAAACACTGTACACGTGTGGGCACAAGGATGGGAACAAAGTCACTAGGACACTCCTAAAGGGGAAAGGGAGGGAGAAGGGTAGGGGATGAAAACTACCCACTGGGCATCATTCCACCACCTGAGTGATGGGCTCAATAGAAGCCCAATCTTACCATCACACAATATTCCTATGTAACAAATCAGCACATATACCACTTAAGTTTTTTTAATTATTTTAAATTAAAAATGAGTATAAAAACATAAAATTGTGCAAATGTTGATTTTTGAGTTGAAACAATTATTACAAATAGGGAGAATCTTTCCATGGAAAAGTTTCATTGGCCAGACTACAATGGTACTAAAGCAAAGTGGAAAGAGGATCCATGGTCATAGGATGGAAAAGCCCAAGTCATGGTAGAGAATGGAGATATCAGGGACACTGTCATGTCAGTTTCTGTACTTTTGAAATAAGAAGGAAAAGCAAATATGAGACATTAGACAGAATGTAGAACACAAACCTGGTTAATATCATAACCTTTCAAACTATTTCAATGGCTGTTTTTGAAGGTAGGGAGTGAATACGGTGAGTTTTTATCTCACAGATATTTAAATTGTTCAAATTCTCATATCGTTTTGAGATTTCCCTTACTTAGTTTAAATGTATGGACTTCTTGTGAATGTTCTCAGAATCAAAATGGAATCACTAATGTTAGGAAGAAAGAAAGGAAGAAAGAAGGAAGGAAGGAAGGAAGGAAGGAAGGAAGGAAGGAAGGAAGGAAGGAAGGAAGGAAGGAAGGAAGGGGGAGGGAGGGAAGGAGGAAAAAACTAACAAATAGAGCCAGGGAAAGTCAGCCAGCGAGGTTCTCAGGCTTGTATGCCTGCTAACAAAAACTATTACAAAAGACTGAAAAAACTACAACCTTGCACAAAAATAATCACAACTTTACACACAAAAATTCTTCAAAGGCTTCTGCCCTGCCAGCAACTGCATATCTAACATCTGACAGGCTTAATCCTTGTTGTTGAACTTTTTACTCATACATAATTTTTCTTTTCTTTTGAGATGTACTTATTTATTATTTCTTAATTGATTTCATTTTAAAGATGTGGGGTACAATTCAGGATTAGGTATACAAGTAATCATTGTACAGGTAAAGTTTGAGCCTCCCTTTGGTCTCCACTTTGCCAGGTTTGAGATCATGTATACTTACTGACGTTATGTGCCTCCTCCACCCCGGACAGTTTCTGGTTACTGCAATCCCTTTCTTATAGTATTATGGTAAATGTTCAGGGACCGCTTTTGAGTAAGAACATGTGGTACTCAGCTGTTTGTTTCTGTGATAAATCACTGAGTATTATAGACTCCAAATCCATCCAAGTTGCTGCAAAGTCCATAATTTTGTTCTTCTTTATGGCTATGTAATTTTTCCATTGTGTATATGTACCACATTTTTTTATGTAGTCCAGTTTCAATTGGCAGCATGGTTGGTTCCATGTTTTTTCTACTGTAAATAGTGCTGCAATAAGCATGTGTGTGCAAGTATCTTTTTAAAGAGTAATTCCAGTTCCTTTGGGTACATCCTGGGTTGTAAGGAAGATCAATTTATAGCTCTTTTAGGAATTGTCACACTGTTTTCCAAAGAGGTTGAACTAGTTTGCATTCCCACCAACAGTGTAAAAGCGTTCCTTTTTCTCCGCATCCTCACCAGCATCTGCTGTTTTTGTTTAGTAATGATGACCATTCTTACTGGAGTAATGTGGCATCTCAATGTGGTTTTGATTTGCATTTCTCTGATGCTTAGTGAAGACCAGCATTTGTTCATATGTCTGTTGGCTGCTGGTGCATCCTCTTTTGAGAAGTGTGTATAAGAAAGTGACAGTCCACTTTTTAACGGGGTTGTTTTTATTTTTCCTTTTCAGCACTTTTGAGTTCCTGTGAGATCCTGGATGTTAGGACTTTGTCAGATATGCAGTTGGCAAATATTTTTCCCATTCTGTGAACTGTCTTCCCAGTCTCTTGATGATTTCTTTTGCTTTGCAGAAGCTTTTTGGTTTGATGAGGTTCCACTTATCTATCTTATCTCTTATGGTATGGGATTTTGATCATAAACTAGTTGACTATTCAGATTTCTGTAAGGGTTTTTCCTGAGTTTTCTAAGATTCTTAACGTTTGAGGTTTTACATTGAGGTCTTTGATCCATTTGGAGCTTATTTTTGTGTATGATGATAGGTAGGAGTCCTGTTTCATTCTTCTACATGTGGTCATCCAGTTTTCCAAGCACCATTTGCTGAATAGGTTCTCCTCTCCCCAGTGGTTATTGGTGGAGGCTTTGCTGAAGATGAGTTGGTTAAGATATTGAGGTTTTGCTTCTGGAATCTCTTTCCTGTTCCATTGATCTGTATGACTGTTCCTTGAATCAATATCAGGCTGTTTTGATTATTGTAGCCTTATAATAAAGATTCAACTCTGGAAGTATGATCCTTCCCACTTTGTTTCTTTTGCTAAAGATTGTTTTGGCTATTTGTGGCTGTTCATGTTTCCATATGAATTTTTGTATTGTTGTTTCTGGGTTTGAGAAGAATTATGCTAATATTTTAATGGATACTGTGTTAAATCTGTAGATTTCCATGAGTAGGATGGACATCTTAACAATGTTGATTCTTCTAGTCCATGGACATGGAATATTTTCCACTTGTTTGTATCATCTTTGACTTGTTTGAGCAGTGTTTTGTAGTTTTCATTGTAAAGATCTTTCACTTCTCTGGGAAGATGATGAGGTATTTCATTTTTGTGTGGCCACTGTGAATGGGATTGTGCTTTTCATTTGGTTCTCTGCCTGTTTGGTGCTGGTGTATAAGAAAGTGACTGTCTTTTGCACATTTATTTTGTCTTCTGAGATTTTGCCAAAGTACTTTATCATGCAAAGAGATTTTTGACAGATTCTCTTGGATTTTTGAGGTATAGGAAAAATGGATACAACAAAGATGGATAACTTGACTTCTTTTCCTATTTGAATACACCAGATTTCCTTCTCTTGTCTGATAACTCTAGCTAGGACTTCCACCACTAAGTTGAAGAGGAGAGGTGAGAATGGGCAGCCTTGTGTTGTTCCAGTTTCCAGCAGAAATACTTCCAGTTTCTATCCGGTTAGCAATATGTGGGCTGTGGGTTTATCATAGATGACTCTCTATTTTGAGGTATATTCCTTCTATGCCTAGGTGTTCAAGGGTTTTTATCAAGAAGGGATGCTGGATTTTATCGAAAGTTTTTTCTACATGTTATGATATAATCATCTGGTTCTTGTTGTTGCTATCTGTTGATGAATTTAATTACATTTATGGTCTTGTGGATGTTGAACATGTCCTGCATCCCAGGTATGAAGCCTGCTTGGTCATGGTGAATGATTTTTGTGTTGTGTTGTTGGATCTGATTTGCTAGAATCTTGTTGAGAATCTTTGCATCTATGTTAATCAGGGATATTGGCCTGTAGTTCTCTTTCTTTGTTGGATCTTTACCCGGTTTGTGTATCAGCATGATACTATCTTCATAAAATGATTTGGGGAGAGTTCCGTTTTTCTTCATTGCCTGGAATACTTTCAGTAGGATTGGTAATAGCTCCTCTTTGTATGTTTTGTAGAATTCTGCTGGAAATCCATCTCATCCAGGGTTTTATTCTATAGGTAGTTTTATTATGATAGTCAATTTCCTGGGTCATTATTGGTCTATTTATGATCTCAATTTCTTCTCGTTTCAAACTTGGAGGGCTGTGTGATGTCAGGAAGTCCTCCATTTCATTTAGTTTATCAAGTTTGTTTCCATACAGGTGTGCATAGTACTCTCTGATTAAATTTTTGTTTCTTCAGAATCAGCTGTGACTTGATCTTTTGCATTTCTGGTTGTGTTTATTTGGGATTTTTCGGTCCTTTTCTTGGTCATTCTGTCTAGGAGTCTATCAAACTTGTTTATCCTTTCAAATGTGAGCTTTTTGTTTCGTTGATTTTTTTTCTTTGATATTTTTGTCTTCTATATCCAGTATTTTAGCTTTTACTTTGGTGATCTGGATTTTTCTGCTGGCGTTAGGGTTTTGGTGGTCTTGCCTTTCCAGCTTCCTTAGGAGATTTGTTAAGTTATTAACTTGTTCTCTTTCTATTTTCTTGATGTGTGTTCATAGAGATATAAATTTCCCTTATATTTCATGGCATCACAGAAGTTTGGTTAAGATGTTTCTTCATTTTCATTTTTGTTTCCAGGAATCTTTTAATTTCTGTTTTGCCCTAAGAGTTGTTCAGTATCATCCTGTTTAGTATCCATGTCTTTATGGGTTTCAGAGGAATTTCTTTGGTGATGATATTTCTTTTTATTCCACTGTAGTCTGAGAAGATGCATGGCAGTATTTCAATCTTGTGAAATATGTTTATGCTTGATTTATGACTGAGGATGTGGTCGATCTTGGAGTGCATTCCATGTAGTGATAAGTAGAATGTATATTCTGTGGTTGTTAGGTAAAGTGTTCTTTAGGTATCTACTAAATCCATTTGTTCAAGCATCAAGTTGAGTTTCCGGATCTCCTTGTTGATTTTTTGCCTCAGTGATCTTCTATGATTGCTAATGGGGTATTTAAGTCCCCAGCTATGATAGTGTTAGAGTCAATATCTTTTTTTAGTTTTCTTAGTAGCTTCTAATGGAAGCTGGTGCTCCTATTTGGGTGCATATATGATATACATTTCTGATGGATATATCTTTTTTATGGATGAAAACTTTTATCATGTAGTGTTCCTCTGCATCCTTTTACATTTTTGATAGCTTAAAGGTTGTTTTGTCTGATATTAAGATCACAGCCCCTGCCTTCTTTTGTGACCTATTCACCTAAAAATTTGTTTTCTATCCTCTAACTATAAGTCTGTGTGCATCCTTTGTTGTGAGATATGTTTCCTGGAAACAATAAATTGTAGAGCCCTTTCTTTTTATCCAGTTTGCCATTCTTTTCTTTCTTTCTTTCTTTCTTTCTTTCTTTTTTTTATTTTTGAGTTGTAGTGTCATTCTTGTCACCCAGTCTGGAGTGCTGTGGCATGCTCACAGCCACTGCTGTTTTAACCAGCTGGACTCAGGCAATCCTTCCACCTCAGCCTTCCAAGTAGCTGGAACTACAGACTCATGCCACCATGCCCAACTAGTTTTTATGATTTATTATAGAGATGACGTCTGACCAAGTTGCCCTAGGCTGGTCTCAACCCCCCGGGCTTAGGCAATCCTCTTGCCTTGGCCTTCCAAAGTGCTGGAATTACAGGCCACCAAGTCCGGCCTCTATGTCTTTCAGTGGTGCATTTAGTCCATTCACATTCAGGCTGATTGTTGAGATTTGAGAGTTTACCCCTGTCGTGAGGCTCTTATAGAGTCATTTGTTTTTGTTGTCCTTGTTGCTACTGCTGCTGTTGTTGAT
>NW_007255143.1:1773-2560 GCF_000164805.1 Carlito syrichta | reverse complement strand
GCTTCCTCTGTGATTCTCCACACTGGTTACCAGTCATGGGTTCTGCTCTGGAATGGGAGTCCCAGTGACTGGGCCCCTATCTTTAACGGGTGTCCCAGTGACTAGCCCACGTTTGCAATTGATGTCCTAGTGACTAGTCAACCTACAAAATTGGTGATCCAGTGACTCGCCGTCCTCTGTGATAAGTGCTTTAGTGACTGGTTATCCCCTCAGTTGGGTGCCTCAATAATCGACTTTTCTCCTTAATGGAATCCCCAGTTACCATATTATTTCTGAAGAATGCCTCAAAGAATAGTCCTCTTCTCAGATCAGTATCCAAGAGCCTGGTCTTCCTCTGTGATTGGTGTGTCAATGAATACCCATATCTGTGATCAGTACCCCAATGATTGGGTTTACTCTGTAATTGGTGCCCCAGTCACTAGCCCTCCTACAGAATTGGTACCTCTGAGATTTGGCCTCTTCTGTGATGGGTACCTCATTGAGGGACCCTCCTCTATGATCAAAGCACAGTGACTGACCATGCTTCTAATGGGTGCCCCACTGACTGAGCCTCTTCTGTACTAGGTGCTTCAGTGATTCTACCTCCTTTGTCATAGTTGCTTCAGTGACTGGCTGTTTTATATAATGGGTGCTCAAGTGAGTAGCTTTTCTTTGTGATTGCTGTCCCAGTCATTGGGTCTCCAAGATAATGGGTACTCAAATGATGAACCTTGCTTTAGTATGGGTGTCCTAGTGACTGTGTCTCTTTGATGTATGGTGCCCCACTGACTGGCTTTCCTACATAATG
>NW_007255143.1:0-662 GCF_000164805.1 Carlito syrichta | reverse complement strand
CCTTCTTTGTGATGGCTGCCCAATTGTCTGTCCCTCCTCTTTTATGGATATCCCAGTGACTGGCCATCTTCAGTGAAAAACATCCCAGTGTCCGATCGTGCTCTGTGATAGCTGAACTGTGACTGGCTCTCCTCTGTGGTGGTCAAACCAGTGACAGGCTCTTCTCTGTGAAGTTACTCCAGTGACTAGCCTTCTTCTGTAAATAGTACTCTAGTGATTGGCACTTCTCTGAAATGTGTACCTAATGACCGGCACTCCTCTGTGATGGTTGCCCAATGACTGGCCCTCTTCTGTGATCATTATCCTGGTGCCAGTCTTCCTTTGTAATCTATGCCCCAGTACTCACCTTCCTGTCTAATTGATGAAATCTTGACTATTCCATTTCTATCATGGGTTCTCCAGTCCCTGGCTTTCCTCTGAAATGCATGTCCCAGACTGGCCCTCCTTTGAAATGGGTGGCCCAGTTACTGGTCATCCTGTGACATGAGTGCCACAGTGATTGACCTTCTTCTGTGATCAATATCCCCACGAAGGGTCTTCCTTCTATTGGGTGTCCCAGTGACTGGCCCTTCTCTGGAATGGGTGCCTCAATGGCTTCATCTCCTCTGTGATGATTACCCCAATAATTGTCTTTTCTTTTGTGAACGATCCTATCCAGATTG
>NW_007255142.1:0-3283 GCF_000164805.1 Carlito syrichta | reverse complement strand
GGCCAGTCAGCTGGCTAGCTAGTTAAGTCAGTTAGTTATGTTAGCTGACCAGTCAACTGGGTATCTAGGTAGCTAGCTAGTTATGTCAGCTGGCTAGCTAGGTAGCTAGCTAGTTAAGTCAACTAGTAAGCCAGTTAATTAACTAAGACGGCTAGCCAGCTGTCTATCAGGGTAGCTATCTAGTTAATTAAGCTGAGTAGTCAGTTGGCTTGCTAGTGAAGTGACCTAGTTAAGTCAACTCGCTGGCCAACAGGTTAGCTATGTAGTTAGGTAGTTAGGTCAGCTGGCAAACCAACGGGATATGTAGATAGGTAGCTAGTTAAGTCAGCTGGCTAGTCATTAGGTTATGTAGTTATGTCAGCTAGTTAAGTCAGCTGGCTATCCAGCTATCCAGCCAACTAAATAGCTAATTAATTATCCTGGCTTGCCAGCTGGCTACTAAGTTAAGTCAGCTGGCTAGATTCCTGGCTAGCTAGGTAGCTAGGCAATTAAGTCAACTGGCTTGCCAGTTGGCCAGCTAGGTAAGTCAGCTAGTTTAGTCAGCTGGCTAACCAACTGGGTAGCTAGTTAAGTCAGTACATTAAGTTATTTTTCTTGCCAGCTGGCAATTTACTTAAATATCTAGTAATATCAGATGGGCAGTTCACTGGCTCACTAGTAATTAAAGCTAGTTAAGTCAGCTGGCTAACTAGGAAGCTAGCTAGTTAAGTCAGCTAGATATGTCAGCTTGCTAGCTAGTTAAGAAATCTGGTTAAGTAAGCTAGCTATATGATAGCTAGATAGGCAGCTAGCTAGTTAAGTTAGCTAGTTAAGTCAGCTGGCTAGCTAGGCAGCTAGCTGGTTAAGTCAGCCAGTTGAGTCAGCTGGCTAGCTACTTAAGTCAGTTAGTTAAATTAGTTGGCTAGCCAGGTTTCTAGCAGGATAACTAGCTAGTTAAGTAAGCTGGCTAGCCAACTGGCTGCCTAGTTAAGTCACCTAGTTAAATCAGCTTGCTGGTCAGCAGGCTAGCTAGGTGTTTAGGTAGTTAAGTCAGCTGGCAAGCCAGCGGGCTATGTAGGTAGGTAGCTAGTTAAGTCAGTTGGCTAGCCATGCAGTGTCTAGTTATGTCAGCTTGTTAAATCTGCTGACTATCCAGCTGTCTAGCTATGTAGCTAGCTAGTTAAATCTGCTGACTAGCCTGCTGACTGCTTCGCTAATTCAGCTAGTTAAGTCAGCTGGCTAACCTGCTGGCTAGCTAGGTAGCTAGGCAATGAAATCAGCTGACTACCCAGTTGCCTAGCTCATTAATCAATTAGTTAAGTCAGCTGGCTAACCAAGTGGCTAGCTAATTAAGTCTCCACATTAATCAGTTGGCTAGCCACTCACTTGCTTGTTAAAAAGCTAGTTAATTCAGATGGCTATACAGCTGTCTATTTTGTTATTTCACCTAGTGAAGACAGCTGGCTATCTAGGTAGCTAGACAGTTAAGTCAGCTAGTTATGTCATCTACCTAGGTTGCTAAGTCAGCTAGTAAAGTCAGCTAGTGAGCTAGGTAGAAAGCTAGTTAAGTCAGCTGGCTAGCCAGGTGGCTCACTAATTATGTCATCTAATTGACTCAGCTGTCTAACCAGCTGGCTAGCTGGTTAAGTCAACTAGTTAAATCATCTGGCTAGCCAGCTGGCTATCTAGGTAGTAAGCTAGTTAATTCAGCTGGATAGCAAGAGGGGTAGCACGTTAAGTCATCTAGTTAATCAGTTGGCTTCCCAGCTTGGTAACTAGGTAGCTAGTTTTTTAAGTCACCTGGCCAGCCATCTGGTTACCTGGTTAAGTTAGCTAGTGAAGTCAGCTGGCCAGCCAGCTGGCTAGATAGGTAGCTAGCTAATTAAGTCAGCTAGTTTAGTCAGCTGTCTAACATGGTAGTTAGCTAGTTAAGTCAGCTAGTTAAGTCAGCTGGCTAGCTAGTTAAGTCAGTTATTTAAGTCAGCTGGCTAGCCAGTTGCCTAGCAGCATACCCTGCTAGTTAAGGGAGCTAGCTAGCCAGCTGGCTAGCTAGTTAAGTAACCTAGTTAAGTCAGATCGCTGGACATCTGGTTAGCTAGGTAGGTGGATAGTTAAGTCAGCTGGCAAGTCAGCAGTTTATGTAGGTATGTAGCTCGTTAAGTCAGCTGGCTAGCCATCAGGCTATATAGTTATGTCAGCTAGTTAAATCAGCTGGTTATCCAGTTGTCTAGCCAGGTAGCAATCTGGTTAAATCTGCTGACTAGCGAGCTGACAACTTCACTAATTCAGGTAGTTAAAACAGCTGGCTAGGCTGCTGGCTAGCTAGGTAGCTAGGCAATTAAGTCAGTTGGCTAGCCAGCTGACCAACTAGTTAAGTGAACTAGTTTAGGCAGCTAGATTACCAGCTGGCTAACTAGTTAAGTCAGCTCGTTAAGTCAGTTGTCTAGCCATTTGGCTAGCTGGTTAAAAGTTAGTTACATCAGATGGGTAGCCAGCTGGCTCGATAGTTATTTCAACTAGTTATGTCAGCTGGCTAGCTAGGAAGCTAGCTAGTTAAGTCAGCTAGACATGTGATATAGCTTTCTAGTTTAGTCAGCAAGTTAAGACAGCTAGCTATATGATAGCTATATGATAGCTATATGATGTCTAGTTATGTCAGCTAGATCGGTCAGCTGGCTGTCCAGCTGTCTAGCTAGGTAGCCAGCCAGTCAACTCTGCTGGCTAGCCAGCTGGCTACTTCGTTAAGTAAGCTAGTTAAGCCAGCTGGCTAGCCTGTTGATTATCTAGGTAACTAGGCAATTAAGTCAGCAGGCTAACCAGCTGGCTAGCTATTTAATTCATCTAGATAAGTCAGCTGGCTAGCCAGCTATCCAGCCAACTAGCTATCCAGCTCTCTAAGTCAGCTAAAAAACCAGCTAGCTAGTTAATTCAGCTAGCAAGTCAGCTAACTCTTCAGCTACCTACTTAAGTCTGCTAGCTAGTCAGGTTGCTAGTCAGCTAGTTAGTTAAGTCAGCTAGCTAATAAGCCATCTAATCAGCTAGATAGTTAAGTCAACTATCTAGCTAAGTAGCCAGTTAGCTAGCTAGTTAGGTTGGCTTGCTAGACAGCTAGATAGTTTGTTTGCTAACTAATTATGTCAGCTAGAAAGCCAGCTAGCTAGACTACTAGCTAGTTAAGTCAGCTAGCAAACCAGCTTGTTACTTAGCTAACTAGTTGGCTAGCAACTCAGCTAGCTGGTCAGCTAACTAGTGGGCTTGCTCACTTTCCATCACATCAGCTAGCTAGTCAACTCGATCACCTGCC
>NW_007255141.1:149652-179714 GCF_000164805.1 Carlito syrichta | reverse complement strand
TGAATTTCGCTGCAACCTGGATGGAACTAGAGTCTATAATACTGAGTGACCTCTCACAAAAACAAAAATCCGAATATCACATGTTCTCACTCATATAATGGACCTTGAACATCCAATGCAATACTATGAGAAAATGACGGATGGTTCTGGGAAACTATGGGGGGGGGGATGGGATTACCAGTAGCAAATATCTGTCGGGGGATGGGAAAACACTTCTTATCTACAGGGTGCCTGAATGAAACGTCATTGTACACCTAACCCTTAACTGTACCCCACAAAACCATAATAAAAAATACTGATTAAAAAAAAAAAAAGATATAAAGAAAGGGATAAAGTTAATTTTTATATTTTAACTGAATATATTCAGAATATTATCATTTCAACATGCAATCAATATAAAAATATTAATTTATCTGAATTAAAATTTAAATTTTAAATAAATCAGCATTTAAAAAAATTAAAGATAATAGTAACTTAGTATTCTCTTTTTTATCTAAGTGTTTGAAATCTTATGTGTACCTTGCATGAACGTCACATCTCAGCTTGGACCGGCGCCTGGCAGCACATCTGACTGGTGGCACCAAATTAGACAGCAGGGGTTGGAGTGAACAGAACAAGGGGAATTCTTTTTTTCCTCATTCTTGACCAAATTGCCTTAATGTGCAACTTAATTGTACAACATGAAGTCTGTGATTTCTTGAACTTCTTACCTGGCTCCACATGTAAAGAGTTGAGTCTTCACTTTCAGTCTTTTCCAGCAGAATGGGTACCTAATTCTTCACCTGTCCTCCAGGAAGGGACTGGACATGGAATGTGACCCAGCACAGGATCTGACCCACCAAAAGCACCACATGGTTGTGCTGAAGACCTCAGCCTGGATCATCACCTGGAATGATCATTTATACCAGGGCTTGATGTGAATACCACTGCCTGCCTGACTCTGCCACCTCCAGCTTCCTGCTCAGCAGTCTCTGAAGAGCTGAATTCCAATGCAGTTGAAAGGTACCAGTCAGGTCAGGGCTGACATGGTAGCCCACCACTAGACAGCTGTCCCCCAGGATTAGGGGAATTCTTAAATGACTTGTGGTACTTTGACATCATTGGAATACTGTGCAGACCTCACATGATACCTATGTATCCATTACTCATATAACTCCCTATGTGCCCCAAGCTGACTTTGCCAGATGATATGAGTAGCATCCCTAATGATGCAGCGCCCACGATGTCTTTGCAGTGATAGTGAGAGTGGTGTTCTGGGATGCGTGCCACCTACTTATTTGTCTTTGAGACTCTGGGGAGCTGGCGTGTGTTGCCTTTGTTTGTGAAAGTGGCTGTGGTGCAGGCCATGGCAGCAAGGATACACTGGAAGCAGAAACATCTGGGAAAGTAGCTGATCGGGCCCTGGCCCACAGCCTCCCACTCACTACAGCCCCACTTCTACAGGGTACCAGCAGACAACCCATTCTTCTCTCATCCCCTGAAATGTTTGGCTTTCTCCCTCCCCACCTTCTTTTTCCATTCTTCCTCTCCTGCATCCTCCTTTTCCTTTCTTGACTGAGGCCTGTTAGGAGGCCTACTGGTGCACTGTGTACTTGCTGCTTCTTCCTCGGGATCCCCCAGAAGTAGACTGTCCACTTGGCACCAAGATGGGGAAGGAAACCAGGACTTACTGAAAAAGACCCATGTGGCAGCCAATCTGCCGAAGATTTTCCATGCATCATCTCACAGAATCCTCCCACCAAGCCTCCCAGCAAGCTTCTGACCACTACCCCTGCATTGGGATTGGCAGTCGTGGAAAACTGCCAGGAGAGTGGGGAGTGGGACTGGCAGTTGAGGGAAACTGCCAGGAGAGGAAGGGGCACATCTCATCAACAAGGGTACCTGCATAATGAACATTTGTATACCTAACCCTGAATTGTACCCCACATCTTTAAAATAATAAAAATATCCTTTCTTTTCCAAGAGGGTTTACTAGATGCCAGACACCATTTTCAGCATGTGACCCTTCTAAGCATATACTTTATTTAGCACAGCTGTAATAATGTAAGGTAGGCACTATGATTAACTTTGTAATGCAAAATTCTTAAATTCATAGATGAGGAAACTGAAGCACAAGTGGGTCAACACAAATTGCGGAGTCAGCTCTCCTAGCCCTGACCCAGAGACTGAGGTTTGTCCCTTGGCATAGACTATAGAGAACCTCCAAGCAATCTATCCAGTGGCTGTTTTTGCAGCAGGAATGCCTTATGATCTTGTGGAAATTTGGTACAGATACTTTCGAAAGTAAGCATCCTCCAATATCTGACTAAATAGCAATACCAACTCAGGCAAGAAGGAAGTGAGTGGGATAGAGAGGAAGTGGGTCTGAGGTCATGGCTCCTTTCTAAAGGTGGACCAGGTAGCACCAGTGGCCCACACTGCTGGAAAGATGCATCACCAGAAGGCACCTACACGGAGTAATGGGCTTTCATCTCATACACTCCAACATTTTACTCAGATAAAGTATGTGGAACAACTGCAGTTACATGCCTACATGGCCATATCAGAGAGGGGTATGTCATGTGGATGATAGGCTAGCCAACAGAGACAAGGTTTGGGGAAGCATCTGAGTTTTCAGCCCAGCAAGGAATGGCAGCGTGTCAAGCCCCCAGTAAATGCTTCTATCTCACAATATTTCTCCAACATGTGGTTTTCCTCTGCCTGGAGGATTTGTCCCCAATATAGTTGAGATGTTTGTCCAAACACATTGAAATGTGATCCTCAATGTTGGAGGTGAGGCCTAGTGGAAGGGGACTGGGTCATGGGGGTGGATCCCTCACCGAATGGTTTGGTGCTGTTCTCATGGAAATGAATGAGTTCTCCTGTTAGTTTGAGTGACTCCTGTTAGTTCGAGTGAGAGCTGGTTGCTTATTTTTTTATTTTTTTGACTTGGAGTCTCACTCCGTCGCCCAGACTGGAGTGCAGTGGCCGCTCCTGGCCATCGCAGCCATGATCTGTTGGGCTCCAGCGATCCTTCCGCCTCAGTCTTCCAAGTAGCCGGAATTACTGGCATGTGCTACCACACCCAGCTGATTTTTTGATTTATTGTAGAGATGAGGTCTTGCTGCCCAAGTGAGTCTCAAATGCGTGGGCTCAGGCAATCCACTCACCTCAGCCTCCCAAAGGTGCGGGATTACAGGCTGAGCCACTGAGCCTGGCTTGAGAGCTGGTTGTTTAAATGAACTGGGCACCTCCTCCTCTCTAGCTCCTCTCTTGCTATGTGACACACCTGCTTCCCTTCCCCTTCTGCTATGACTGTGAGTTTCCTGAGGCCTCACCAGAAGCAGATGCCAGCACTATGTTTCTTGTGTAGTTTGTAGAACTGTAAACCAAAACCAAACTCCTTTTCTTTGTAAATCATCCAGCCTTGGGTATTTCTTTATAGGAACACAGAATGGATGAATACGCCCCCATTCAGGTGTCTGCTCAGATGCTTATGTGGGGCAGGTTGTTGCCACCCAGATCCAGCCTCTCCACACAGAGAGACCTTGCGTGATATTTCATTTTAAACAGTCCACCTTCCAGCCCTCAGTGGTGACCTCATTCCCTTGACCTCGGCCCTGTCCCAGCCCGAAAGCATGCCACTTATTTGCCAGCCTGCTTCTCTGCACAGAGTGCATGCTCCACCAGGAGAGGGACTTGGGTGTTACTTTTGCTCTATTTTTGGTCCCTGCAAAAGTACCTGTTATCCAGTAGGCACTTTGCAAGTATGTGTTAAATAAATGGACAACATGAAAATCACCATGCTCACAGGCCTGTAGAGATTACTGTATGGCTTCTGAGCTGGCCCTCCGTGTACAATGCTGGTGCATGAACAGAATGGGTGGACAAAGACTGTGCTCCTGTACCTTGGCCTGTACCTGGCATGGCTTGCCTCTACAGGACCCCAGGAATGTCCACGCAGGGATGGACAGCACCTGGCCAGGATGGGATGGAGCACCCGCTTCAGTGCCAGCAGCTCTGCCATTTGCTCACAGGCTCAGGAGGACGGCTGTGGAGACAGGGTTGGCGGAGAGGCCCAGGGAGCTGAGGCAGGAGTAGCGGCACAGGGCAGGCAGGAAGGTGCTGAGTGGGCATACTTCAGTGGGCAGTGGCTGAGGTCTAGGTGCTGTAGTGTCCCTGAGTCCTTCCTCGACTGGGTCACTGAATGCCTGGGGACCATGTGGGACACGTTCCTCTTAGATCCAGCTTCTTCAGGCAGGTGACATGAAGGTTCTGGGACAGGTAGGTGATGTCGGTGTCCAGAGGCATGCAGGAGTGTATTTCTAGGGCATGCAGTAAGGCCTGCAGGCAGCTGAGGAGAGAAGGCACAGTTATCTCAGGGGCAGGCCCAGGACTCCACCATGAACACCTGTTTGTCCACGGAGGCGGCTAAGGCCCATGGAGTGGCTGGAAGAAGGAGTGCTCACTGAGGAGGAATGGGCCTCTGGTGTCTTTCCAATCATTTATCAGCAGGTTTAGGAGCATGCCCTTTGGTGTCCTGAGGCCTGATTCTGTCTCCATGACCTATCAGGCCCTCCATGAGACCCTCTGACTTGAAGTTTCTCTTTGATAAGATGGAGACCCACAGTGTACATCCCAATATGACTGCTGAGAAATGTTGCCTGGAAAGAGCTTATCGATGGTAAGGAATGTACAGGTGAGTCCCTCGTTCCTCAAGTTTGGTTTGGGGAAGTTGCTTAGCAGGTTTCCATTTAACCAGGCTGGGCTGGGAGTTCCGAATTCCCCACCTGAAAACTTCTAGGAGATGGGCATGGAGTGGGGCGCTTCCCTCCCACAGTTGTCCTGCAGGGCTCTGCACTCCTGGTCTGCGTGGGAGCAAAGGTCTGACCAGTGTTGTTTGACCAGCAGTGCCTGCAAAGATTTGTCTAGTGAATAAACATATTGTTAAATAAAATTCATGGGCTGCCATTGTTTTGGACTAAGCTCTTGCACCAGGCCCCAGCAGACCATACCAAACCTGAATGGAGTCACTTGTGCTAAGTGCCAGGTGACCAAACTGAACTTTGAAACCAGCCAGTTTTCAGAAAAACAGGGGATTTGTAACAATCAATCAGAAGGGGCCCAGCATGATAAGGAAGCCCCTCTGTTTTAACTATAAGGAAAGTAGCTTTGAAGCGACCAGTCTGCTTTTTGTTACTTATTTCAGCTTTCTTTGCAGCACTCTTCTGCCTGACAGCCAATCACCTCTTCTCAGTTCATCTTATGGAAAATGGGAGGCTGCCCCAATTTGTGAATCACAAATAAAAGCCATCAAATCTTTAAACACATTTGTTATAATTTTTTTTTTTAGCAATATTCATCTTCCTGCACCTAATCAGTCTTCCAAAGCAGATCCCTGTGGGGGGCCAGCCCCTGCAGATATTGGGGGTCCCTGGTAGAAAAGATGGCATCAGCGATTAAACTGGAGGGATAGATATTAAAAGAAAGAAAGATGGAGGGATAGATATAAAGAGAAAGAAAGAAAGGGAGGAGAAATAAAGAGATTGGACTCTGTCTAGTGCAGAAGCCGATTCTGTAGGAGGGATAGATATTAAAAGAAAGAAAGAAAGAGACTGGACTCTGTCTAGTGCAGAAGCCGTTTAATGGGACAAACCGTAAGTCTTTTATCCCAAATTTTCACAGGTTAAATCACAAGACTTTCACGTGAACACAAAGCCAGGTGGATGAGGGGCGTCCCCACCCACCAGGCATTTTCCCAAGCATGAGGAAGGACAATCCCAAAATTATCTCACTGTTCCTTATGCTTGGTTAATGTTCCTCAAAAGCAATACAACAATTCTAGCATCGTAATATTCTAATAATCAATAACTTTTAAAACTTATGCATACACAGCACCTAATGACTAACTTAAATCCTAATATCTTTCTACTCTGTGCTAATTCTACCTACACTATAGAAACTCTTAATTATAGCTCAAACCAGTTCCTAAAGAATGTGACCTAGTCCAAAGATCATGCTGGGCCGTTTCTAGGAACAATTGATTACAATCTCTTAACAAAATGGCTATTCTAAAATCCTATATATCTATCTTAATTTCTATAAAAGTTTCTAATTCCTAATCCTAATATATAAAGTTGATCATCAGCAATAAATCTTCTAAAAATAAAACCCAAATATAAACTGTAAATTGTACTAAGGCCAAAACCGCAATAGTAGAAAATGAGAACAATGAAATTTCTAAAGTTAGCTGTATTCTTATTAAACCTTAAAATATCATGTTTGATCATGCTTGAACTAACATAATCCCCTGATGTTAGCGTGACCTATTCTACAATACTTTCTATGAGTAAAATAAATTCAATTTCTATAATAAGTAGAAAAACCCTACACTAACTGTAGCTAAAACTGGTTTAAAAGAATGCAGCCCAGTCCAAAGTACATGCTGGGCCCTTAGGAATGTGGCCCAGTCCAAAGTTCGTGCTGGGCCATTTCTGGTAACTCTAGATAATCATCTATACCATCTAAAACTGAAAACAGCTCTCCATATGTATATACAGCTTCTACAAATATACTTTTAAATCTTATAAAGAAGCTTGTACCATATTAAAAGTTCCCAAATGTGACCTGAGTTTGAATTATATTAAGATTAAAACCGAAACCGCAGTCTGTGAGAAACGGGAACAATGGACTCCTAAAGTTAGCCATGCCTGTCGTACATTCAGAGCTTCAAGCTTAGATCATCAAAGTTCCTTCTAATGAGATGTGCAAAATAGCAAAAAAGTGAAGAGGAAATGGGCCAACAGCTCCTGAACACATCCTAGTGGTCTCAGGGTCCACAGCCCACCTTGATCCCTAACGTTCAGGTGGGTCTCTGTGGCCGGCTCCCAATAGATCCCAGCTGTCAGCTGCATCTGAACCCCAGGTTCCTGGGCTGCGCCCATGGTTCCATGAGCATCTAAGAATGGGTCCCACTTCCTGTCTTATTTCCTGCCCTGACTGTGTTGAGGTATTCTGGGAACTCTCTGAAGGCTCCTGCCCACCCGTGCACCTGAGCACTGGATGTAGGTTTCCTGAGAGGTAGAGGTAGGACAGGTGCAGCTTCTGGAGGTGGCTGGGCTTGCTCAGCTGGAAGAGGAAGTAGCTGGAGGACCATGCAACCTCCAGGGAGAAGGCCCAGTGGTGGAAGGTCAGTTTGCAGTTGCACAGGCTGCAGGTCCTTCCAGCTACATGGCAAACTCTGCTCTGACAGTACCCAGAACCAAACATCTCCAGCTCCTGGATGAAATTTATTCCAGCATTCTCGGAACTTCCAGCAGACTGTGGAAGGGCATCTCCTCAATGTGCATCCCCCTTCTGTCACAGCAGGGGCTCAGGGAGCCTCCACTCTACTCACTTTCTTCAGGAGGCTTGAGGGGAATATATCTAACATGAAAGGGCTTCACGGGAAAAGATCAACGTGTAATTCCAGGGGTTCCCACAGCTGCTTCAGTCCTTTTCTTGTTCTTCTACTGGTTTGAGCCTGGCTGTGGCCTGGGGTATCTCTGCCTTAACTGCTGATGACAACCCAAATGGGAACCTGACCAGGCTGTGGAGGCTCCTTTACTCTGGACCTGCTTAAAGTGCAGGGTCAGGTCCAGCACCTTGATTCCCATTTCCTTGAGGAGAGGGGTATGGTGAGATGCTGACAACTGGGGAAGTCTAGGACAGATGGGCAGCGGCAGCTCTGGCCGCTCCCCAGACCCCTAAGCCAGCCTTCTCATCCTCCCTCTCAGGTGGGCTTCTCCTTCCTTGCTTGAGCTCCCTCTAAGTCCCCTTCCTCACACAGCCAGCACTGTGACCTTCAGAAGGTGAAGAGCCCACTCCTTAATGCCCTTCAGCTGCATGGTCAACTACTTTAGGTTCCCCCTTTGCCCCCCTAACTGGGCTCAATGCTCCACCCCTCTCAGTTCAGGTCACACTCCCTCTACCCTGTGCTGGGTCTTGGTCCTAGCATCCCCCATACCCAGAATAAGTGCTGTGGGCAGGGAAAGCCTGCTGCCCATCTGACACAGCTCTCAAGCTGCCTTGGTTGGGCCACTGGACTATCAGAGAGCCCAGAAGGACCAAGGGGAAGGGCCAGGCCTGAACCAAGGCCTTCAGAGCCTCTGTGTGCCCCTTGGCAGTAAGTGATAGTTGGGAAGAGTCGACTGTGAACTCTCCCAAGGCAGTTATTGCTGAGGCCTTCTTGCACAGCAGGCCATGTGCTACAAGTTCAAGGAGCTTGGGGAGGGCTGGATTGCTCATCTTCATGGCCCTGGTGCAGGATAAGGTGAAAATCCTTGGAAGACCTATTACTGCAAGCATCCCTCCCAGGAGGGCACAGGGGACACAAGTCTTTGCATCCTTCCCAGGACTAAAAACTGGCTCGACCCTGTATTCATGACCCAAATCCCACAGTTCGAGTCTTGCAAGCCTGAAACTCTGGGCCTCTCAGGTCCTGGGGAGATGAAGTCCAAAACCTCGGGGGTTTACATCTGTTTCTTGTTAGGTTTTCAAGGCTTTAAAAGGACCTCAACATTCCTCCTAAGCTTTCACCATTAAGATCGCCATGAGCATCTAAGGACATTGTACCCAAACTCCACATCAATTCTCCAAAGTGCACCTACATTCTGACCATTTCTCATCACTTCCTCTTCTAATGAGCTACCAGTATCTCTTTTCCCAATAATTACAGTGGCCTTGTGATTTGTCTCCCTGCTTCTGCCCTTGAGTCCCCCATGGTCCAAGTCAGATGATGCCACTCCTCCACCCAAAACTCGAGTGGCTCCATTTTCACTGAATACAATCTGAATCCAATCCATCCTGCATTTGCCCCTTACAGAGTCCAGCCTCTTAGTATCTCGGGACTCACCTCCTGTCACCCTCCTCAGTATTCATTCTGCACCAGCAACCTACACTGGCCTCCATGCTTCTTCTTAAACCCAAGCAACACTCTGCCTCAAGGCCTTTGCACTTCTTGTTCCTTGCCTAAAAAGTTTTCTCCCATATATCCTCATGGCTGGTTCCCCCACTTCATTCAAGTCTCTCTTAAATTTCACTGTTTGAGAGGTTTTCCATGTAGGAAAGAACTCCCACTCCTTAATTATGTCTCTATCTATCCTAACTGGATTTATTGCACACTTAGACTAGAACTTCTGTCTGTCTCTCACTAGCCCTCCCACTATGTGTGAGCACACACAGTTGCTTACTGTCAATTTCTGCTAAACTGCATGAAAAAAAGAGAGCTGTGTCTGCTTTTATTACTTCTGTGGTCTATGACAAACATCATGACCGACTTACAGTAGGCAAGCAAGGCATATTTTAAATGCATTTCAAGAGCAAGTTTGGACAATATAAACTTATCACAGTCCCACTAGTCATGTTGAGGGTGATTACAAATTGGAGGTTTTCTTTCTTTGCTCTCACAAAGCATCGGTTTCAGGTTAGTTATGGATTCTTTCAACTGCCCCAGTGCCTCCTATTTTCTTGCAGGGAAATATAGCCTTATCCTGTTACCATCCACAATTCACCATAGAGCAGGTCTTTGTGCAGTGATGGGGATGTTCTGTACCTATGCTGTCAGATGGGAAGCCATGACCACATGTGGTTACTGAGCTTCTGAAATGTGGCTAGCATGACTGAGGGACTGAATTTTAAAATTATTTAATTTCAACTATAATAGCTATGTACCATCTATCTTTTTATGATTTATTACTCATACACATAATGAGCTCTAGATAACAAGACCAAGCTAATGATTAACATAAAACATAAGTCTGAAACTAAATATCATAAAGGAAAGGAGTTTACATTTTTAGGATGTTAGGGAGTTTCAAAAGAGTCCAGGAAGAATGTTCCTTATCTAGGTTTGCAGATGTTTCTTTAAAGATGTGTAGCTTCTCCATCATTCTTGGTTATTAGGTGATTTATTTCTATTTATTTATTTTTTTTGAGTTGGAGTCTCATTCTGTCGCCTAGACTGGAGTGCAGTGGCACACTCCTGGCCACCGCAGCCTTCACCTGCTGGGTTCCATGATCCTTTCACCTCAGCCTTCCAAGTAGCTGGAACTACAGGCACGCGCTACCATGCCTGGCTAATTTTTGACTTATTGTAGAGATGAGGTCTAGCCAAGTTGCCCAGGTGGGTCTCGAACCCACGGACTCAGGCAATCCACTCACCTCAGCCTCCCAAAGCGCGGGATTACAGGCTGAGCCACCGAGCCCAGCTTATTAGGTGATTTAATATGACTGGTTGTTCCCTTTCAAACATCGGCAGTAATTTACTAGATAAGTTTGGCCCCCAAACAGGTTACACTTAGGAAGGGGGGAAAACCATATTCCTAAGGGCAATCCAGAGGAAAAAAAAGTGCCCTTTAAATCCAAGTGGCTTTTGCACTCGGCCCAGCTCATCATGAAAGAAAATTTCTAAAATGAGTAAATAACTAAGTGTCAGCTGGCTTCCCATTTCTTACACTTTTTCCTCTTTGTCCCCTGCTCATGTCTGCCTAACTACCTAACAAGTATAACATGACAATTGCTGAAATTAATTTTTAATTTTTAACTTGCAAAGAACTGTTCCAAAAAGAATAACAACCATAACAAAGAAATCATAAAACAACAAAAGCACACTACTGGATAAATCATTAAAAATAAAATCTGTCAACCCAGTACAATCTGTCCACAAAATATATACAAAAATAAAAGTTTTATTACTGAATAAATGGTATTAAACCCAACTGATGCATATCACAGGCAATCTGCTAAAGAGACTGCAAAGACAGAAAAAAAACTCACCTAAATTTTAGATAGTCAGACAGATACAATCCGTGACATATATGTTAATTGTCTTTGTCCAAAGGAAGAAATGAAACTTCCCCTGTAATTTCTGAGAAGCAAGAATTTACAACTTAGAGTCAAATACTTAAACTCAGCTTCCACAGAGACAGGGAGACAGGACCCCTATCCTTGTCTATATTCATGTTCTCCAGAGGTGACGCCAAGAAAGACTGTCCCGGAATAGAGAGCTGACAAGAAGTTTATTTAGCTTTTAAAAAAGATTTATATACAGCTGAAAGAGACAGAGAAAGTTTTCACGATTACAAATATCTTCTGGAGGAGATACGGAAAGGGAAGAGAGGAAGAAGGGAAGTCCCATTTCCCCTTTTGACACCAAGGGAAATTAAAAATTCACAACCTTTCATATTTGTATTTACCTTTACAAATACAAGTCAGGTTGTGACCTCCAAGATCATTCCCCCAAGATGACACCAAAATGCATGAGATTAAAACAAAGTTTTAATCAGAGGCAAATTCATAATCAACTCCTTTCATGACTAAAGAAGATGGAAGAAGTAAGTACTATCATTCATCTAATAAGAACAAAATCAAGGCTGGGTGCAGTGGCTCTTGCCTGTGATCCTAGCACTTTGGGAGGCCAAGGTGGGAGAATTGCTTGAGCCCAGGAGTTTGAGACTAGCCTAGGTAACATGGTGAGACTTCGTCTCTACAAAAAAATTAAAAAATTAGCCAGGTGTGGTGGCATGAGGTGAGGCTGAGGTGAGAGGTGAGAGGATCACCTGAACCCAGGAGGTTGAGGATGTGGTTAGCCATATTTATGCCAATGCACTCCCTAACTCAAAAAAAAAAAAAAAAAAAAAAAAAGCCCACAAATAAAGAAGAAGAAAGAGCATTCTGACTGAAGACAAAAGAAATGAGTTGGGAGCAGAAAAACAGCAAGTCAAGAAACAAATCCAAAACTTGTTTTGCGGGGGAAAAGTTGATAAGTCCTTGGAGCAGAAAAGAAAAGAAGAAAAACATAAGTCACCAAAATGAAGAAAGTGAATATAATTATGGACACAGGACTACAGTACAGGGATGGGGGGGTGGATAGAGAGAGACAGAAAGACATGGGAATGGCACCGTGGCTACTTTTGTTATTATTTGAATTAGCAACAAGCATGCCCACTGTTGACATTGTTTTGGAAAGTTCTAGTCAGTGCAATACAACGTATAACAACAGGGCTCGTATAGTAATAAAAAGAGGTAATAAAATTATGTATATAGTATAGTAAAAAAAGTATGTTTTGATGGTGTCAGGGTTCATAATGGTACCCCAAAATATGGCATCTTGGGGAACTGACCTTGGAGGTCACAGCCTGACTTTCCTCTCATCTTTCTGTATAGGAAGGAGCCATAAAGGAATTCTGAAAGTAGGTAATTTGACTCTCATGTGACAGGTGTCCTGTCCGAGGCTGGAGGAAAGAAATGCTCCAAAAAAGAATCTGAACAAACAGAATCTGACAAACAGGCATTGCTAAGTTCTCTGCAGCTTGTTACCATTAGATAATACTCTTTTTGTCCAATCATACTCTTACATCACTGTCCACCCTTCATTGAACCTAAGAATAAAAATACACAGATAGCTGGGAGCATGCTATAGCATGCGCCCATAGTCCCAGCTACTCAGGAGGCTGAAGTGAGAGTGTCATTTGAGCCCAGGAGTTTGAGGCCAGCCTGGATGACACAGCTGTGGAGTAGAGTGTGGAACTCATTCCTTTCCTTATTCTTTAAATACATATTTATTAACTTATCATGTACCAGTATCTTGTTAGGTGGGATAAAGAGAGTGCTATTGTCTCAAAAACGAAATAGCAAAATTTTAATAGTTTTCCCAGCCAAAGGAAAATGCCCTTGAGTGAAAACAGCCCACTTAGTGTTAAAAGTGAGGATTCAACTGTGACCTTTTTCCTCTTATCCAAATTCCTAATAAGCTTGGGGAGTCACACTTGATAAGGACTCACCAGATAAGGTTTTATTATCCTATTATCCTATATACTGAAGTTTTTTTTTCCAACCTGGCTCTGGCATAACAACACATGACAGATAAAGTGGGAAATCAATGTATTTTTTGAAACTGCAATGCCGTCTCTTGGGGACTCCCAGACTTCGTGTATTTGTCTTCTACTGATTACCAAAATTCTTTAGTTAGGAACTACAATTTGCCAGTCAAGAAATCCTTAAATCCACCTACAGCCTGTAAGCTCCTGCTTGGAAATGTCCCTCCTCCTGGGCCAATCCAATGAAAATCTCACATTTATTGATTTATGGTTTTTGTAACTTCAGTCTCCCTAAAATGTATATAACCAAACTGCAATTCAATCACCCTGATACATCCTCTCAAGGCTGTGTCCCATAATTGGCTTAGAATAAATATCTTCAAGCATATTTGGCTGATCTTGGAATTTCTGTGTCATCATGGGGGCACACAGAAGACTTCAGGAATCCGGAGGAGTCACCCAGACCCAGAATTCCAGCAGGATACCAGGAAAGGTCCATTGCAGCCTTTGTGCTTCTCCTCAGGTGGTCCTGTTAAGTTTCTGCTAAGCCTCGGACCTCCAGCTTTTTGATGGCGCCTGGTCTACAAGGTCTACCAATTAAGTTCACGAACTTGCCACCATGTGCTTACGTTGGTAGCCCTGTACAAACAACTCAGTAAGGTTTTAAAACCTTGGTATATCAGGGTCTCACAGTTGTGTTTATGTTGACTTGTGGCAGTGTCTTGCTGAGTGGCGTTCATCATTATTGCTGCATGTTTCTGTGTGCCATTGAGAGAATTTCAGAGCTTAAATTAGAGCAATGAACAAACATTAAGTTTCTTGTTAAACTTGGCAAGAGTGGAAATGAAATAAGGGAATGTTAATCCAAGTTTATGGGGATACAACCATGAAGAAAATGGCAGTGTACAAATGGATTAAATATTTTTCTGAGGGGAGAGAAAGTGTCACTGATGAAGAAAGGTCAGGGTGGCCAGTAACAAGCAGAACTGATGAAAACATTGCAAAACTTTGTGGAATCATGCATTAAAATCATTGTCTGACTTGTGAGAAGCATAGCAGAACAAACAAACATTGATAGAGAAACAGTAAATCTGAACTGAAAATCTTGGCATGAGAAAGGCGTGTGCAAAAATGGTCCCAAAGGAGCTCTTGCATTATGACAATGTACCAGCTCACATAGTATTGTCTGTGAGGGAGTTTTTAGTCAGTAAACAAATAACTGTATTGGGACACTCTCCCTACTCACCTGATCTGGCTCCCAGTTACTTTTTTCTTTGCCTGAAGATAAAAGAAATATTGAAAGGAAGACATTTTGATAACATTCGGGACATCAAGGGTAGTACGTTGACAGCTCTGATGGCCATTCCAGAAAAAGGGTTCCAAAATTGCTTTGATGTGTGGACTAGGCACTGGCATCGGAGCATAGCTTTTCAAGGGAATTACTTCAAAGGTGATTGTAGTGATATTCACCAATGAGGTATGTAGCACTTTTTCTAGGATGTTTGCAAACTTAATTGTCAGTCCTCATATGCTGAGCTAGTTTTCTCTTACTAGGAAGTTGTTTGGAATCCAAAAATTTGATTCACAGGTGCATTCTAGAGGGGCTTCTCCATTGCCTTTTCTTCCTCTGGGGGTGGGGAGAGATGAAGGGAGATCTGGATTGACTTATTGGCACATTTTCATGAGGAACTGAAATGCCATTTTCACGAACAATGAGAGACTGAGTTTCTTAGCTCTGAATAGTAAGAGAATTTTGTTCCTACCAGCTGAAAGGCACTTCAGTGGAAGTGTCTGGGGGATTGACACCCCCCATGATGCATAGCGACTCTACAAGGAATCCCCCCAACAAAATTAATGAAAAAAAGGTAAGCCGGGCTCGGTGGCTCAGCCTGTAATCCTGCGCCTTTGGGAGGCTGAGGTGAGTGGATTGCCTGAGCCCGCGGGTTCGAGACCCGCCTGGGCAGCGAGACCTCATCTCTACAATAACTCAAAAAATCAGCTGGGCGTGGTAGCACATGCCTGTAATTCCGGTTACTCGGAAGGCTGAGGTGGAAAGATCGCCGGAGCCCAGCAGGTCGAGGCTGCGGTGGCCAGAAGCGGCCACTGCACTCCAGTCTGGACGACAGAGTGAGACTCCAACTCAAAAAAAAAGAAAAAAAGATATGTCCAGGAAACCTAAGAGTTGATCACTTGGTGTTTTGAGCCCTCTTGGAGGTAACAGACCTCTGAAGAGAGAAGCTGTGATATGTAAGGGGGTGGAAATGACTCAGTGGTGAAACACTGTGGGGTTCCGCTCACAAGCAGCACACTCCAATCCCACAACACAAAACCCTAGTTCAGCTCTTCTTTTTTGAGAGGAAAAAAAAGGGTAATAGATCCTCTAAAAGAGAACAAGGGCAAAGGAATTGCTCCCCTTGGGCACCCCAGCTGGTTTTATGTTTGATAATTATGTTGTTTTTTCTTGCAAGTATTTATGTAAATGGGGAGATCTCACTAAGGATGACCTAGGTCTAAAATTTTCAAAATGGGGTACTTTTGATATGCCCAAATTGGATTTCTTGTACAAGATTAGAGAAATTAGGTCCCTGAACCAAGGAGAATGAATGGGAATAGTACTTTAGCTGGCACCCAGAATCATCCAAAAGAGGGAATGATACACATGCCACCCTCTAGGACATTAGTAAGATGGTATTTGAGACTGTCTTAGAACTAAAGAAACTAGCAGAATCTGCTTCTGAAATGAAGAAGGCACCAGAAACTGTCTCTCCTGCCCCTTCTAACCCTCTGCTCTCTAAACTTCCTTGTCCAGACAATTTCCCTTTTCCTCTTGCTTCTCCTATTTCCTCACCTCATGTTCATAGGGGCCAGAAATGGCTGGGGAATACAAAATAGTGGTTGATCTTTTTAGGATAAAACCCACAGGGGAAGAGGATCCTAGCATATTGCATACACCCCAGACCAAATCAGTTACAGGACCTGGTATCTGGATTCCCTACTCAATACAAGAGCTCCTAGGGTTTGCTAAGGAATTCCAATGAATGCTTAAGATCTATACCCAGAATTTTCTGACTTACACCAGCTGTTATTATCCCTCCAAACAAAGTTGAATGGTTTAAAATAGCAGATTAGAAGCAGCCTTTAGAAGATTTTGACAAAATAGATGCAGCTGGGAGACAGAAATGCTGAGAGCTTTGCGACCACCTCTGCCACAGGCATTTCCCAAGGCTATAGACTGAAGAAAGGTGTAACAATGTAAAATATGCCCAAAACGAAACTATGCTTGATTTTTATATCCGTTTTGAAAGAGCATTCAAATAACATTCAGGGATATCTTCTGAGAACTTTGAGCATGGTAAAAGTGACACCTTACTAAATTCTGTATTTACACAAGGCTTATGAGTTAGCCCCTTGATAAAGATAAATAATGAGGCTTGGGCTTCTTTGCCCACTAGTTAGTTAGTCACCCTAGATGGCCAGTTGTCACTAACAATCATCAAAAAGGAAAAGGAAACAGCCTCTGAAGTTATGAGTTTACAACAAAAGCCACTTAGTAATCAAGCTGAAAGGCCATGAGATTTATATTCTTCCCGATATCCCAACAAGCTAAAAAGGGAGAAATATGCCACTATTGCAAAAAGAAAGGGCATTTTAAAAGGGATTGCAAAAACCTTAAATAGATGCTTGTATGAATGGGATAGTCAGCTTCAGGAGAAGGCATCGAAATGCCCAAATATCAGAATATGGATGCTCTTTGGGGAATAGAGAGGGATTTCCCTCTACTTCTAACAAACACCTTAGGATAAATAGAAATATCCATTAATGAGAAAATTACAAGAGCTCTTGTAGACACTGGTGCTTCACTATCAGTCCTCAGTCCTACCTTAATTAAAAACCCTCACCCCTAGAGTAAAGAAAAGGCCCAAAGGGTAGGGGTTTCAAACAGTCCAACTACAACTTTTAAAAACAAATCCCCTTCAATTTCAATTAGGAGAACTAGTAAAGCATCACATTTTCCTTATAGTGGATGGTGCTCCTATACAACTGCTGCGACAGGATTTCCTAGAGACTCATAATGCCCACATCTCATTTTCACGGAAGAGAGAAATGATTCTCAATTTGGGAGATATAGAAGACTTACAAAAGCCCACATATAATATTATGTTTCCTAAAGTGAACCAAGAAGCTGAACAGGGAGAATTGGAGCCTTTCTTATCCAAAGTACCAGATTGTTTATGAGCAAGTTCTTCCACAGATATGAGGAGAATTAAGTCAGATGTTCCCACAGAGATAACCATGGATGAATATAAACACCTGCCAGATTCTGAAACCTTGTTAGGAATCAAACCAGTAATTCAAGACTAGACAAAGGACTCATGATACATTGCACCAACCCTTATAATACATCAACTCCCTCCTGGTTAAAAAGCTGAATGGGAAAGGCTAAAGACTCATTCAGGACCTAACAGCTATAAACAAAATAATAATTCCTAGATATTCTGCTGTTCTTAACCCCCACACCTTATTATTCAATATTGTTATTACTGCCAGCCACTTCTCTGTCACTGACTTATGCAGTGCTTTCTTCAGCATACTTGCAGAGCAGAACTGCTGATATTTTTTTGCCTTCACTTGGCAACAGCATTAATATACACGGACAGTTCTGCCCCAGGGTTACTCTGAGAGCCCTACTTATTTTTCTCAAATATTAAAGGCAGATTTAAAGGATATTGAGCTTCCAAATGGATCTGTCCTAATTCAGTATGTGGATTTGTTGCTGTGCACATCCTCTCATGAAAATACACAGAGGACACTGTCCATCTATTACAACAGCCTGCCTTGAAGGGATACAAAGTGCCAAAAGATAAATTGCAATTTTGCCTTCCTCAAGTTAAGTACCTAAGACACGGTGAGCTCCCTGTGGGGGCTATTAATAAACCTTGAGAGAATCTCTGCTGTTATGGCCTCTCTCCTGCCCCAAACAAAAAGACAACAAAGAGGGCTCCTAGGATTAACAGGCTATTGTAGAAGTTGGATTCCAATATTCGTTAATGACTTAGCTCTTATATAAAAAAATAAACAGACCCAACCAGACTCAGTCCATTGAGAAGAAAAGGAAAAACAATGCATGGAGGCTCTCACATGAGCACCTGCTTTAGGCCACCCGAATTATAGCATTCCCCTTTTCTTTTTTGTACATGAAATAAATAGAAATGTTCTCAGAGTATTAATTCAAAAAACACAGTGACAATCATAGGTCAATTGGTTATTTCAGTCAACAATTAGAGTCAGCCACAAAAGGACATCCCCTTTATGAGAGCCGTATCAGCCTCAGCCATCTTATATAAAAACGTTGAAGAATGTGTCCTGGGGTCCCTACTAGTCATTTATATGCACTACTCTGTGGAATTGATACAGAAACCCATTATTGTCTGTCCATATTGCCAGAACCCTTAAAGAAAGGAATAATGCTAGCTGGACATAGTGGCACATGCCTGTAGTTTCAGCTACTTGGGAAGGCTGAGATGGAAGGATCACCTGAGCCCAGGAGGTCGAGGCTGCAGTGGCCGTGAGTGTGCCACTGCACTCCAGCCTGAGCGACAGAGTGAGACTCCGACTCAAAAACAAAACAAAACAAAACAATTAAAAATTAAAAAAGAAGGGAATAATAAGTTGTTCAAGCAGGCCTGCATATACCTACATTTCTGAGAATTAGCAAAAAAAGTATTTTCCTTATCTCCTGTACATTCCCTGTAAGTCATTTCAAGGAATCCTTAACTTCTTGCAGACTGAGCTCATTCAATTGAGAGAAATGAATCCTTATTCCTTATATCAATAGTCATAGATTTGAAAAATATGATACTTATGTAACCATAAGTCTTGTAATTTTTATAACTTTATGCATGTTATAACTACTACCTAACAATATATTGTGGTGAATAATGCTTTGTGATGGGCTCTGTTGACTCCCTTGCTCTATGGCAGGCTTGCTCAACTCTTCTGTTTGCTGTTACTGATAAGAGAAACTGGGCTACCCTTGGTAACTGGTGCCAGGAAATGTGGACCATAAATGTCACTATTAAACAAAATGTGGCTGTTGCTTGAGCTCTATACAATGCTCTGTCAGTCACATAGTCAATGTATAGGTACCAGTAACCCTAAACTTATAAAAATGGAAGATGAAACCTAAGGGGTGAGCAGAACAGTTCCAGAAATGCCAGGAGCCAGACTCTGTATCCTTGAACTCTAAATTCAGAAATATACTTTCTTTAGCCAGTTCTTTGCCTCTCCATATATTGGTATTGAGAGATAGCAGACAAGCATTTACTTGGATTGTAACAGAATCTCCCCTAAACTCTCACCACACTATTCTGTCAGCGCATTGCCTCCTAGGAGGCGCTTTTCCTTTCTACCTGGAACATCACTTTAAGGTGCTCTCATCAACAAGGGTACCTGCATGATCAATGTTTATATACCTAACCCTGAATTGTACCCCACATCTTTACAACAAATAAATAAATAAATAATTTTAAAAAAGAAAACAAAAATAAAGTGCTCTCACACTCTTAACCCTGCTACTCTGCTCTCCCTTCCAGGTGGACAAGAAGAACAGGACTACAGTCCACTAACTGATATTTTACTTTCCCCTATGGAAGATTTACAAGAAACTCCCACTGAGAATGCTGAACTGATGTGGTTTATGGATGGTTCTTATCTAAGTCTCCCTTAGACTTAGGGGAGACAAAATTGAAAGCACACTCAACTCTGTGGAGTAAAATCAGCCCAGATAGCTGAATTAATCACATTAACTAGAGCTCACCAATGAGCTGTAGGAAAAGTGGCAATATATACAAAGATAGCTTTTGGAGTAGCCCATGATTTCAGCATGCTGTGGAAACAGAGGGGGTTTCTAACCTTATCTGGGCAGCTCATAGGAAGGCAATGGGGACCAATCTTGGAGCTATTAGGAGCAATTCAAATGCCAAAGCAGCTTGCAATCTTAAAAATCCCTGGCACTCAAAAGATACTATGGAGAAAGTCAAAGGAAATAATCTAGCTGATGCTGCAGCAAAGAATGCTGCCCTGGGATAAATGACCTGTCCTATATGGAAGTGCACCTCTGTCCTGACAATACCCTCACTAACATTATTCTGTAATATCAACAGACATTGACTCCTCAAGAGAAACAGATTTGGCAGCAAAACAGAGGCATATTTGACCCAAGTAAAGAACTATGGCTAGACCCTAACCAAAAAACCCATAGTTCCCAGGGGTGCACAACTCTTTCTCCCTCAGTTTATTCATGAAATGACCCATTAGACCTCATCAAACTGAAAAGATGTTGCACAAAAAAAGAAAACATCAAGAGAGCAGGAGATAACCCCAGAATGGGAAAAAATATTTGCTGTGTATCTGACAAAGGCCTAACCTACAGGATCTACAAGGAATTCAAATAAGCCAAAAAGAAAAAAAAAACCAAACAGCCCTATTAAGAAATGGGCAGAGGACATGAATAGACACTTCTCAAAAGAAGACATACGAGCAGCCAACAAAAACATGAAAAAGCTCACTAATCATTAGAGAAATGCAAGTCAAAATCACACTGAGATGCTACCTTACACAAGTAAAGATGGCCATCATTAAGAAATAAGAAATAAAAAAAAACAATAGATGCTGGTATGGGTACGAAGAAAAGGGATGCTTCTACACTGTTGGTGGGAATGCAAACTAGTCCAACCTCTATGGAAAATAGTGTGGCGATATCTAAAGGAACTAGAAATTGACCTTCCACACAATCCAGCAATCCCTCTCCTGGGAATATACTCAGAGGAACACAAATTGTTCTACAAAAAAAGACACCTGCACATGCATGTTTATTGCTGCATTATTCACAATAGCAAAAACATGGAACCAACCCTACTGCCCAGTGAAAGTAGACTGGATAAATAAAATGTGGTACATATACATGATGGACTATTACACAGTCATAAAGAAAGACAAAATTATGGACTTCTCAGCAAATTGGCTGGAATTGGAGACAATCATTCTTAGCAATCTATCACAGAAACAAAAAACTGAATACCACATGTTCTCACTCATAAGTGGGACCTGAACATTAGTCACAATAGCACAAGGGAGGGATCGGCAGTTGTGAGACACTGCCAGGAGAGAGAAGGTAGAGAGGGGAGAGGGCATGGAACAGTACAAAGGGTACCAACTGGAGGACCAGTTGGAAGCCCAAATTTCACCTGTATAACCATTACTTATGTACTTAATCCTGACTTGTACCTCATGTCTTTATAATAAAATAAAATGAAGTAAAAAAAAAATCATTCCTAGATTTGGTCTGCCATCAACTTTCCAAAGTAATAATAGACCTGCCTTTATAGCCAACGTGACTGGACTCTGGGAATCAAATGAAAACTATGTATACGAAATACCATCCTCCATCATCAAAAAAAACCCCAAAAAACAAAAAACTAAAAAAACCATACATTAAAATAAAACGACTTTAGCCAAGTTACATCAGGAAACCCAATTAAAATGAGACAAGGCATTGCCCATTGCCCTGCTCTGCATACCGGTGGCCCTTAAAAGTGGACTTAGATTAAACTCATTCAAAATTGTGCTTGGGAAACCCTCTCTAGCCCCTCAAGATCAGGGAGAACCTAAAATTGTTAAGAAAACAAAATTAAACATTATGTTCAACAAACTCATCAAATGTCCCAAATGGGACCCGCTGGATTTGTGGGACCGATTTGTGGCCTTGACTACCTCCTGGATGGATAGGTGCCTTCAGATTCCCGTGGTTTCAGGGACACAAAAACAATACCCTACATAGGGCCAAAATAGCTTATTTACCATATCTCCACATTCAATAGAGTCAGTCTGTCTTTAAATGATACAATTATGTGCTCAACTTCTTTATGCCAGAAACAGGATTAAAAAGTGTCTCCTTCCCTATAAAAGCCTTAGCGAAATTCATCCACCAGGCCTTCAGTGACAGTAGAAATAACATCATGCTAATAATCATCAAAATGACTCTAATGTGAAGGACAGTGTTACAAAACAAAATGGCCCTGGACATCCTAACTGCCTCCCAATGGGGAACCTGTACAATCAAATATTGCATGTTTATTCCAGATGGGTCAAAAAATATAGCTATAATATTAAACCAGATAAGACCCAGCATTAATACCATAAAAGATGTCAATGCTTATGCTCAAGACATCACTTCTAAGATAACCGATTGGTTTTCAGAAACATTCTTAGGGATCCCCTCTGGGCTCCAATCAATTTTCTCAGACATCTTCAAATTCCTGTTATTTGTTTTACTAAATGGTATAACCTTTTATTTAATGCAAAAATAATTATTAGTTGTATGCCACATCTGAAAAAGTGAACTTTAAAATCTATAAACCCACCAAATCCCAACCAAGGAAAACCAGTTTAAAAAAATCAGATAGAAGATTTCCACTTCAAAAATCCCCTTTTGTTGCCCCTGGTCAGCAGGAAGCAGCCAGGAGAGGTGGGCTCTCCTTTACCATATAGAAATGGGAGGTATCAATTGAGAGTGGAGCGTTTGTTACTTGAGTACCCAGTGTGCCTGTGAAAGTAGTAGAGTTCTTGGGAATAGTTCTTCCCTAGAATATACCCATGAACATAAGGAAAAATAATTCTTTTTTTTCACGAGTAGTTATATAATAGAACCTTCTTAATGCTGAATGCACCTGGTGCTTGAGTTTTAAAACATTTTTTCTTTTTTCCTTCCTTCTTCGCCCCTGGAAGGTGCTTACTCCCTTTTTCTTTTTCTTTTTTTTTTGAAGAATTTAGTTAAATATTTATTGAAGAAATGCAGAATAAATGAACTAAGGGGAAGGGGTGTTTTAACCTGAAAACATAACAAACAACTTCAAATACTCAGAGGGCTGTCACACAAAGAATAAAAGACTTGTTCAGTATTTCTCCAAAGGGCAGAACTTGAATCAAGAGATAAATATAAGCGACAAATAGGCTGCAGGATGGTTGTACAAAGTGTATCACTTAATAGCTCCTTTCCACATATAACATATTCCATACTTAAGTTTACCTTCTTCTGAAAGGACACAGCACAACTTAATACTTAAATGTCTTAAATAAGTCCCATTTTCATTGCAAGCCCTCCTCTGCCAGCAATGGGTGTACTCACACTACTGGAAAAAAAAACTAAAGTTAACAAACTGGTTTACTATGAGAATGGTTTATTTGTTCTTCAGCTGTATTTCTGTATTCGGCATTAGTAGCTCTCAGGACATGAGGAGAAAAGAGAGCATATTCTACAAAGAAGGTGAATCACAGTCTCCATCAATTCAGATATTGCCCCTGGGGACAGTTCTTCTCAAACTCCAAATGAATCACTACAATTATCAACCAGTGGTACAGATAAGAGTTTGGCCTGTGCTGGGGCAGGGAAAAGAAAGTTGACAACTACTGTTCTACATGAAACAGGAGATCTTATTTTATGAGTCACCACAAAATATAAACTAACCACATAATACTGATGGGCTCCATCCAGATCGTTAAATATTACAAAATGAGCGTTGTTTCAACAACCATTCAGCATAATGTTTTAGGACAAAACACATATAATATACCTTATATATGTATCATATCTCATACTCAGTAAGGAATGCTGAGGTGCTCAATCCATCTAATAAATTGAAAAGAAACATTTTACATTTCTATATTTGTCAGTATGCAGAATTCTGAAGGTGGATCTTGAACTCAGGGTGATAAATCAGTTTTCAAGGAAAGCCACATAATCGGTCAGTCTGGCTAACTGCTGTTCATTAGGGATTGGGGGAACTGGTGTAGGCTCTGACAAGGGAATAAACTTATTAAAGGAAGTATCCAGGGCCCCTGCAACTGGCTTTCTGGGCAGAACCATTCTTGTGGTGGAGTCGGCTTGCCATCCTTGTTCTAATATACCTTTCACAGCCTCTTCTATGGGAAGTCCAATGAAGGCTGCAAAGTCATCGGCTACTATTGAGGTATATGCTTGGGAGACCAGGGCGAAGGCTCATCTCCTTGTCGCATCTCTAAGTGCTTCCATGATTGGCTGGACCGTCTCAGACCACTGGTGAGCATTTATGGTCGTGTAGATCCCAGGGAAATCTCTCTGCCAGATTCTTTGTCCTACTGACCAAATTCCCCTAAGTTCAGAATTTGCAGATTTTATAGCAGGTGGAATTCTTTTCCAAAGATATCTTGCATTATTCATGTCATTATGGAGCAAATATAAAGCTAGAAGCTGACCATACACTGGGGGTGTAGCAATTCCTCCAGGAGCCTCGAGTTCCTGGTTCTCGCACTGATCCAGCAACTTTTTGAAACTGAAGGCACTTTCCGCCATCACCGCCACTGGCATCTTCCCGGCCGGTCTTGCCGCCGCAGCGCCCTGGACCCCAGACCCCAGACCCGCTTACTCCCTTCTTCTGTTTACACCTTCAGACTTAATCACAGGACCGACCTTATCAACCAGGTCAGTCATCCACACCATTGGGGAAAAGGAGAATGACCAGTGGCACAACTCCCTGACACCACCTGGTGCCAGACTGCTTCTGAATACCACCAGATGCCTTCAGAATGTGGAAGCGGGGGCTGCATGGGCTGCATGTAGCCTAGACGATTTGTAACCTAAACATGGAGGGGCTACACATAGCCTGGTCAATAATTTGTAACCTAGATAGTAACTTCCAAAGACTCACCCTATATAATTTCCTTGGCTCCTTTGTTCAGTGGCTTTTAAGACATTATCTTGACACTGTCTCCCTTGGTTTGGCTAAAAATAAATCTCTTCCCTTCTCAACCTTCCTCTCCTGGTTTCATTGGGCTATAGAGCAGAGACCAAAGTGAATTACATAAGGAAATGAAGAGGTTGTAGCACTTGGATAGAAGGGTAAGATGGCTGACTAGTGGCAGCTAGCATGCAACTCTTATGGAGAGGAACCAAAACAGGGAGTAAGTCTCTACACTCAAAGCAGGAGAAGAACTCACCCCTTGGGACTTGACAAAGAAGTAATGGGTCTCAAGGGAGGCAGAGAAATGTAATCAGACAGCCCACTGACAGGGACCTGGGTCAAGCACTAAGAGCAAGTCTTCCAACTGTGGAGAATTGGTGAATTAAGCAGTGAGAGAGAAATCCTCAGGAGCTCCAACTGCCACTTCAAGAGGCCACTGACCTCTGTGCAGATCAGTGCTAGCAGCTGCCACTGCCAAGCAAAGGAGGAGGCCTCAGGCTCCTCCGCTGAGGGACATATACTTTCCAGGTACTGTGGTCCTCAACAGTGTTGCTTCCTGGCTAGGGAAGGAGCTGCACAACAGGGCGACAGCATGTCTTGTCCCCCCCTCATGGGCCCACAGCTCCAGTAAACAGGAGCAGCAATGAGAGAGGGCAGGGCACCCTTCACCCTTCCGCATCCCAGTTGCTTTACCGAGATTGGCTTGCCTGCTGTTGCCCCCACAGACCTGCCACTGCCACACTCTTTGGGGAGGCCAGCCACCAGGGACTTTAAACAGGCAATCTGTCATTAAACAGGCTACCCACCATTGGGCAGGCAACCTGTGCAGCTGAGCCAGGCCTTTCTAGCACAGTCTCTGCTGCCAAAATAGGTGAGAGCAGAGAGCGATCAGGGAATTCAGCGGCCTCTCTGTCTGGGTTGCTCCCTCAAATCAAAGACTGCCGGCTCTGGGCCGAAGGGGCGTACAGGTCCCTTGTAGACCCCAGCACTCCATGGCGCAGACTCGTCGCCCTCAAGCAGGCCGGCTGCCGGACCCACTAGGCAAGTCCTCTAGCGCCTCCTACAGTCCTACATTCTGAACTACAACACCTAGTGGAAAAAATACATCTGCACATCAAGTACCCCCTGAAAGAGGAAAGCGGAACATCATCATTCTAGGACTGGAAGAAGTCAGTGCAAAAACTCCAGCAACACAAAAAGTCAGAGTATTTCGCCTCTCCTACACAATCGCACCAGCTCCCAAGTAATGGATCATATACAGAACAAAGTGTTCTTAAAGACAGACACAGAATTCAGAATATGGATGGCAAAGAAACTTATCAAGATCCATGAGAAAGTGGACTCCCAGATCAGAGATGCCGTGAAAATGGTTCAAGAACTGATTCTTCACATGGTTTTTAGTCATTAAAATATAGAAGAAAGAATATAAAATAAAGAGCAAAACCTTCGAGAGGTACAAGGCTATGTAAAGAGACCAAGCCTGGCTAGGCATGGTGGCTCACGCCTGTAATCCCAGCACTTTGGGAGGTGGAGGCTAGAGGATTGCCTGAACCCAGGGGTTTGAGACCAACATGGGCAACTTGGTGAGACCTCGTCTCTACAATAAATCCAAAAATTAGCCAGGCATTGTGGCATGTGCCTGTAGTTCCAGCTACTTGGAAGGCTGAGGAGGAAGGATCACCTGAATCCAGCAGATTGAGGCTGCAGTGGCCATGAATGTGCCACTGCACTCCAGCCTGGGTAACAGTGAGACTCTTACTCAAAAAAAAAAAAAGAAAAAAGAAAAAAGAAAAAGGAGACTAAGTCTGCATCTGATCAGCATTCCTGAGACAGAAGGAGAAAATGGGAGCACTCTAGAGGCAGTAGTTGCACACACTGCACACATAAACCACGAAAACTCCCCCATCTTACTAGAGATGTCAACACACAGATACAATCTAGAGAACTCCTGAAAGGTATTATATGAAATGACCATCCCCAAGGCACATTCATTGCTAGATTATCAAAGATTAGCATGAAAGAAAAAATATTAAAGGCAGTTCGGGAGAAGGGACAGAACACCTATCAAGGGAGACCTATAACAGCAGACCTCTCAGCAGAAATCTTATAAGCCAGAAGACAGTAGGGGCCCATTTATAATATTCCTAAAGAAAAGATATGCCACCAAGACTCTCCTACCCTGCCAAACTAAGCTTCATAACTGAAGGTGAAAGTCCTTCCCAGACAAGAAAGCACTAAGGGAATTTGTCACCTCTAGACCGGCCTTACAAGAGATGCTTAAGGGTGTTCTAAACACAGAAACAAAAGAAAGACGTTATCCACTATGAAAGCACAAGTAAATACGCAGCCTACAGATCATATAAATTACCCACAAAACTGAGACCACAAAGCAACTCCACAACACCACTATGATAGAAACAAACCGTTACATATATATAGTAACCCTGAAGTTTAATGGCATTAATGCCCCCACTTAAATGACACAGAGTAGCAAATTGGATTAAAAAACAAGATTCATCTTTTTGCTGTCTCCAGGAGACCCATTTTACTCTTAATGACACCCACAGGCTCAAGGTAAAGGAATAGACAGAGATCTACCACGCAGATGGAAAACAATATAGAGCAGAGGTTTCTATTCTCATATCAGATAAAGCAGACCTTAAGCCAATAAAATAAAAAAAGGACAATGAAGGATGCTACATAATGATAAAGAGCTCAATAAACAACAAGAATTACTTTTTAAAATTTATTTTTGAGTTGAATCTCACTCTGTTGTCCAGGCTGGAGTGCAATGGCACACTCACAGCTGCTGCAGCCTTGACTTGCTGGACTCAAGACTCAGCCTTCCAAGTAGCTGGAATGATAGGTATGTGCCACCATGCCTGGCTATTTTATTTTTATTTATTGTAGAGATGAGGTCTTTCCAAGTTGCCCAGGCTGGTCTTGAACTCGTGGCCTCAGGCAATACTCTCACCTCAGTCTCCCGAAGTGCTGGGATTATAGGCGTGAGCCACTGCGCCCAGCCAAAAATGATCTATTTTAAATATATATACACCCAATATAGGAGCACCCCAATTTATGAAAAAATAGCTACTTAACCTGAGAGAGGACACAGACAGCCACACTATAATGCTGGGGGACTTCAACACTCCACTAACAACTCTAGACAGATTATCATGGCAGAAAACTAACAAGGAAATCCTGTTTTAAATTTGAATTTGGTCAATTAGATCTAACACACATACACAGAACACTTTGTTCTACAACTGCAGAGTATATAGTCATCTCATCTGCACATGGGTCATACTCCAAGAGTGACCATATACTTGGTCATAAATCAACCTTGAAAAAAATTCTAAAAAATTGAAATCATACCAGGCATAATTTTAGACCACAGGAGGATAAAACTAGAAATCAAAAACACATAATTCAAAACCCAGAATTCCTATAAACATCAATAAAAGTCCCATAAACATTCCTGCAAACATCAATAAAAATTCCTATAAACATCAAAAACACAGAATTCCTATAATTCATGGACATTAACAACTTGCTTCTGAATGAGTTTTGGGTAAACAAGGAAATCAAGACAGAGGCAAAACATTCTTTGAAACAAATGAAAATGAAAACACAATATACCAAGGCCTCTGGGACACTGCTAAAGCAATGTTGAGAGGAAACTTTTGTACTGCAAGTCCACATCACGAAAGCAAAAATATCTCAAATAAACAATCTAACATCTCACCTAAGGGAACTAGAAAGACAGTAACAAACTAAAACCATACCTAGCAGCAGAAAAAAAATAACCAAAATAAGAGCAGAAATAAATGCAATTTGCAACAAACAACAACAGCAAAAAAACATATGAAGGATCAGTGAGTTGAAAAGCTGGTTCTTTGAACAGAAACAAGATCAAAAAAGATCACTGGCCTGATTAACAAAAAAAGAAGGAAGAGAAAATTCAAATAAATACATTCAGAAATGAAAAAGGCAACATTAGAATAAAACATAAAGAAATACAAAAAATCATTAGAGATTACTAGAAACATCTATATGCATGCAAATTAGAAAATCTAGAGAAAATGGATAAATTCCCGGAATCACACAATCTCCCAAGATTAAAACAGGAAGAAACTAAAACTCTGAGCAGGCCAATAATGAGCCACAAAATGACTCTATAATAGAAAACTTATCCATCATAAAATGTCCGGGACCTGATGGCTTTCCTACTGAATTTTACAAATGTACAAGAAATACCTAGTAATAAAACTACTAAAATTATTCCAAACAATTGAGAAGGAGGTACTCCTAACTCATTCTATGAACGTAGCTTCATCCTGATACAAAAAAATGGCAGACACAGCTAAGAAATAAGACTACAGGCCAATTTTGTTGATGAACATAGATGAAAAAATTTTCAACAAAATTATGACAAACTGCATTCAGCAGTGCATCAGAAAAATTATGCATCACAATCAGGTATGATTTATTCCTAACATACAAGGCTGATTCAACATATGCAAATCAATAACTGTAATTCACCACATAAAAAGAAATAAGAGGCCGGGCGTGGTGGCTTACCCTATAATCCCAGCACTTTGGGAGGCTGAGGTGAGAGGATTGCCTGAGCTCATGGGTTTAAGACCAGCCTGGGCAACTTGGTGAGACCTCATCTCTACAATAAATCAAAAAATTAGCTGCATGTGGTGGTGCATGCCTGTGGTTCCAGCTACTTGGAAGGCTGAAACAGAAGGATCACCTCAGCCCAGCAGGTCAAAGCTACAGTGGCCGTGAGCATGCCACTATACTACAGCGTGGGCACAGGGTGAGACTCCAACTCAAAAAAAAAAAAAAAAACAAAACAAAAAAAAAAAAGAAAGAAAGAACAAGGCCAACGTGATTATCTCAAAGATAAAGAAAAAGCATTTGATAAAATCCAACATCCCTTCATGACAAAAATCCTCAACCACCTAGGCATTGAAAGAACATTGTTCAAAATAATTAGAGCCATCTATGACAAACCCACAGCCAACATCATACTTAATGGGCAGAAATTGGAAGGCATTCTCCTTAAGAACTGGAGCAAGATAATCATGCTCACTCTCATCACTCCAATTCAACATAGTACTGGAAGTTCTAGCTAGAGCAATTAGGCAAGAGAAAGAAATAAAAGGTAATCAAGGATGTTAAATTATCTCTCTTCACAGGTATGATTCTATATTTACAGAACCTAATGATTCTACTAAAAGACTGCTAGCATTCATAAGCAACTTCAGTAAAGTCTCAGATTACAAAATCAACACTCAAAACCAGAGGTATTTCAATATACCAACACCATTTGAGCTGAGAACGAAATCAGGAACACAATCTCATTTATAACACACACACACACACACACACACACACACACACACACACACACACACACACACACACACACACACACACC
>NW_007255141.1:148661-149632 GCF_000164805.1 Carlito syrichta | reverse complement strand
CATTACCAGACTTCAAACTTTATAACAAGGCTACCATAACCAAAGCAGCATGACACTGGTACAAAAATAGACACATAGACCAATGGAACAGAATCTAGAACTCAGAAATAAAACCACTTCATACAACCATCTCATCTTTGACAAAAGCTGACAAAAACAAACTCTGGGGAATGAATATCCTATTTAACAAATGGTGCTAGAAAAACTGGCTAACCATATGCAGAAGAATGAAACTGGGCCTTTCCTCTCATGGTATACAAAAATTAACTCAAGATAGATTAACAATTTAAATGTAAAACCTCAAACTATACAAATTCTAGAAGGCCTAGGAAACACTCTTCTGGATATTGGCCTAGGCAATTAATTCATGATCAAAACCTAAAATGCAAAAACAGCAAAAGTCAAAATTGACAAGTGGGACCTAATCAAACTCAAGAATTTCTGCACTGCAAAAGTAACCATCAACCTAGGTAACAGGCAACCTATGGAATGAGAAAAAATATTTGCAGAGTATGCATCTGACAAAGATAGAATATCCAGTATCTACAAAGAAAAACAAATCAACAGAAGAAAAACTAATAACTAAAAAGTGGGCAAAGATGTGAATTTAAAGTGAAACATAATTAGTGGTAATAAACATAAGAATAATAAGTATTATAAAGTTAATAGTAATTCTTGCTAAAGTTCTATTGCTACTATATATTGACTATGTTATATGGTTTATATCATTATCTTTATTATACAGACGAGGAAACTGAGGTTCAATTAAGAAAACATGCCCAAGGTCACACAGAAAAGAGTATAAATTAATTTAGGTTTTTCTACCACCAAAAGCTTTTTTCCTATCCTCTATGCTATACTGCCTCTAATAGGTTGTAAAATAAACCTTACACAGAGACTTTGGTTAAGGTCTCTTACTACTATGGACCTTATATATAACCAAGTTTTCATTGACTAACTGTTAGGCTAAG
>NW_007255141.1:95225-148641 GCF_000164805.1 Carlito syrichta | reverse complement strand
CACACACACACACACACACACACACACACACACACACACACACACACACACATACACATACACTTCAATACATTTAACCGAAGAAGTGAAAGACCTCTATGACAAGGACTACAAAATATTACTACAAAGGATGTCTTCCTTTGAGGAAGGAAGACACAAGGATGACACAAACAAATGGAAAGAGGTTTTCATGCTCATGGATTGGAATAATCAATATTGTTAAAATGTTCACACTACTCAAAGTAATCTACAGAATCAATGCAGTCCCTATCAAATTACTAGGATTATTTTTCACAGATCTAGAAAAAAGTACTTAAATGTATTTAGAAGCAAAAATAGCCCAAATAGCCAAAACAATCCTAAGCAAATAGAACAAAGCTGGAGACATCACATTACCAGACTTCAAACTTTATAACAAGGCTACCATAACCAAAGCAGCATGACACTGGTACAAAAATAGACACATAGACCAATGGAACAGAATCTAGAACTCAGAAATAAAACCACTTCATACAACCATCTCATCTTTGACAAAAGCTGACAAAAACAAACTCTGGGGAATGAATATCCTATTTAACAAATGGTGCTAGAAAAACTGGCTAACCATATGCAGAAGAATGAAACTGGGCCTTTCCTCTCATGGTATACAAAAATTAACTCAAGATAGATTAACAATTTAAATGTAAAACCTCAAACTATACAAATTCTAGAAGGCCTAGGAAACACTCTTCTGGATATTGGCCTAGGCAATTAATTCATGATCAAAACCTAAAATGCAAAAACAGCAAAAGTCAAAATTGACAAGTGGGACCTAATCAAACTCAAGAATTTCTGCACTGCAAAAGTAACCATCAACCTAGGTAACAGGCAACCTATGGAATGAGAAAAAATATTTGCAGAGTATGCATCTGACAAAGATAGAATATCCAGTATCTACAAAGAAAAACAAATCAACAGAAGAAAAACTAATAACTAAAAAGTGGGCAAAGGACGCAAACAGCCACTTCTCAAAGGAAGATATATGCTTGGCCAGGAAACATGAAAAAAAAAATGTTCAGCATCACTAATAATCAGAGATATGCAAATCAAAAACACAGTGTCATACCATCTCACATTAGTCAGGATGGCTTTTAATACAAAGTCAAAAAACAACAGATATTGGTAAGGATGCTGAGAAAAGAGAACACTCCTACAATGTTGATGGGAACACAAGCTAGTCGAACCTCTGTGTAAAGCTGTTTGGACGTTTCTCAAAGAACACAAAAATAGATATATCACTCTAGCCAGCAATGCCACTACTGGATATATACCTAAAGCAGCACATCACTCTACCAAAAAGACACCTGCATATGCATGTTTATTGCAGCACTATCCACAATAGCAAAAACATGAACCCAACCTAGGTGCCCATCAGCATTGGGCTAGATAAGGAAAATGGGGTACATATGCACCACGGAATACTATGCAGCCATAAAAGAATAACATTATATGCTTTGCAGCAACACAGACACAGTTGAAGACTATCCTCCTCAGCGAATTATCATAGAAACAGAAAACTGAATACTATATGTTCTGCCTAACAAGCTGGAGCTAAACACTGTATGCATATGGGCAAAAGGATGGGTACAACAGATCCTAAAGGAGGGAACTCCTAAAGGAGGGTTGGGGGCAGAGAGGGAAACCATTGAAAACTCCCCACAGGGTACCATGTCCACCTCCTGGGTGACAGACTCAACAGAAAGCCAAACCTCATTATCACGCAATATTCCTATGGAACAAGCTTGCATAGGTACTCTTTGAATAAAAAATAAATTACAGGTGGCTCAAGTCTGTAATCCCAGCACTTTGGGAGGGCTGAGGTGAGGAAACTGCCTGAGCCCAGGGGTTTGAGACCAGTTTTGGCAACTTGGAGAGACCTCATCTCTTTTAAAAAAAAAAATTAGCCGGGCCAGCTACATGGAAGGCTGAGGTGGAGGGATCTCCTGAGCCCAGCAGATCGATGCTGGGGTGGCTGTGAGCATCCCACTGCACTCCAGCCTGGGTGACAGAGTGAAATTCTGACTCAAAAAAATAATTACAAATGTTTTAAAAAGAAATGAAGAGCATCAAAGAAGAAATAGGTGAATTTACATTTACATTTACAGTTAGTCTTCTATATCCAGATGGTCCATATCCAGGAATTCAATCAACCTTTGAATCAAAAATATTGAATCAAAAATATTTTTGAATCAAAAATATTTGGAACAAAATTATAATACAACCTTAAAAAATAATATGAATAAAGCACAATGGAGCATAACTATTTACATAGCATTTATACTGTATTAAGTATTATAAATAATATAGAGGTGACTGAAAGTATTTGGGAGGATATGCATAGGTTATAAGCAAAAAGGATGCCATTTGACATAGTGGACTTGAACAACCATAGATTTTGGTATAAACAGGGGTTCCTGCATAGTCCTTCATGGATATTGAAGGATGATTGTATTTTTCTTACTCCTAATTGATCTAATAAATAGCCATTTGTTCAAAATAATAACAGGAGATGACATCAGCAAAATGGTGAACTAGGATGTCCCAATACTCATCTCTCCAACAGAAACAATAAATAAACAAATATGTGCCAATGAAAATATCTCTAGGAAAGCTCCAGACTACAATGAAAAAGCAGCAGAAACCCTGTGGTACCTAAGAAACCAAGGATGGCTGCATAGACAAGTATAGAAAACATTTTACCCAGTCACACTACCCCCCAGTGTAGGCTTAGCACCAAGAAGGATACCCTGGGAGAAATTTCTCCCACAGGGAAAAGGAGAATAGGAGCCCCCTGCAATCCTCATTAGCACCACAGACGTCCACAGCCTTCCCCATTGAGGACTCCCACAGTCTTCACCAACCCTGAATGAAGCTGATGGAGCTTCCTAGAGTCCACACTGCTGTGCTCCCTTTAAAAAGGAGCCATGGAAGCATCACTACCCTAAGGCTGGGGTTACTGCTGTGGTGAGCTCGACCCTCAGAGGCCCAAATCACTGCTGTGCCTGCCCTCGAGGATCAGTGCCTCCCCATCTATGGGATCTGAGCTGCTGCTGTATGTCCCCTGCCCCCTGGAGCCTGAGTTGCGGCTATAACCTGCCATCCCTGGAATTGCACTGCGGCTGCTGGGCACCATGCTTCTTGAATCCAAAGTTACGGATTTGACTGCCATCACAGGGGCCTCATTGCCTCACTGCTCTGCAGCTCATTCCCTGACCTAGCTGTGGCTATGACTGTACTGACACTGGCCTGTGTTCACCCCTTGAGGTCTCTGAGTCTCATTTGTTATCTGCCATTTCTAGGGTTTTACTGCTGCTGTTGCACTGAGAGCATTGAGGCACTGAGCATTGCTGTACCCTGTCATCCCTGGGCCTAAGCTGCTGCTCGGCTATACTCCCTTGGTTGATGAGAGACTACAAGCCCAGGCAGGGAGCGGGGAGGCTGGGTGCTTTCATGTACCTCAGGGACCAATACTGCTGCCATTGCTGTGGGCTGCTGCAAGACTGAGGTACGAACAAACCTGCCTGCCTAGCTGCTCCTGCTGAGATGGGCCTGCCCTTTCTGGTGGCAGGTCTTCAGCGTGGTCGCCACAGTCCCAGTCTGAGTATTCTGCAGGAGGCCTGGGGACCACCCCACCCCTCCCTATCACAACCAGTGCATGAACCCAGGGGGCCCGAGGGCAATTCTGCTGGCCCAGACTCACGCCCCAGGACTCAAGCACCCTTTCCAGGAACCTGAGGATGAGGTTTGTAGTATAATCTTGAGCACAGCAGGAACCCCAAAGTCAGAACTGAGAGGAAAGTGTAATGTGGGTTCATGCTGTTGTGCCCCACCCTTCGTGAGACCACACTAGGAAGGGTGTGACCTGAGAGCCACGGCTTCTATTCTGGGCAGGGAATCTCACGGCCTAGGACTAAGAAGGCTGTTTTGGCTTACTACTTACTGGTGGCTGGTTGCCAGTGGGGGACCTGAAAAGTCAAGATGGGGTCCACTACCGCCTGCTAGGCAGGGTAGCCCTGGCTGCCCCTCTTCCCCAGTTTGAGCTCTCTGGAGTGGTAGAGGTGTCCCTGACCCTTCCTGGAATGGTGTCCCAGGGCCTGAGTACTCCCCCAACCCCTGCCAGAGATGGCACTTGTGCTTGCCATTGGGGAGCCTGAACACAGGCTTTCCTGATCCAGCCCCACCTAGTTTTGCCCTCCCCTACCCACCAGGGACAGGGACCCCCGAGAGTTCCATGGCCCTGCCCATTGCCTGAGACATACAAGTACTTCTCCTGATTAACAAAGGTCAAACATAGATCCTACTGCCGCTGCCACCACAGCTGCATCCCTCCAGCATGTGTCGCCTACTGGCTAGGAGGTCAACTTGCACAGACCATTGTAACATCTGCTGACACAATTGCACAGGACTAGTTTTTCACGACTCAGTTACCACTGTCCCCCACAATTCTCCAGGGATACTCAGGAGGCCTTAAGCCTACTCACCTGCCAGGACATTTCTACTACAGCTGGCATTTGAGAAAGCCACCACACGTAGGCTACTTATCACCAAGGACATCACAGAGTCTGTGCCACACCCCTGCCAACTCATCAGGACTGGTGCTTGTGACAGAGATCCAAGGGGGCCTGCCTGGACCAGTACACCCAACTTCAGCCCTACATGGGGCTGAGAGCTGAACTCAGGGCACTGTGTGTTCCAAAAACCAGTCCACTGCCTAAGATACTACCAGTAGTAAACAAAGAACAAGCATAAACACTTCTGCCACCACTGTAAGCCACCCCTTACCTGCAACATCAAATTGCACAACCCAAACCAAAATCTGCTGACAAAGCACAGTGCTGAGGAATGAGGTAAGCTCTGTGAGGCTTTCACCAACCTCATCCTGCAGAGGCAGTGAGCCTGCGCACTTGCCCAGTACATTGCTGTTACAACCAGCATTCGTGAAAGCTACTGCACAGAGGCTATCTACAACCAAGGAACTCATGCAGTATCTTTGTCACTGTGTGTGCCCAGGACCAAAGCCAAACAACTCTGCACAGTTGTAGTTATCCACGAGGGAGAAAAAAAGTAAAAAATTTGGAAAAACTATTTTAGAAAATAATTGAGGAAACTTCCCTAGTCTTGCTAGAGATCTATGCAACTGTATACAAGAGACTCAGAACTCCAGTAGATACATTGCAAGATGGAATTCACCAAGACATGTAATCATCAGACTAAAGTTAATGTTAAGGGGAAAAATCCTAAAACTAGCAAGAGGAAGGCATCTAATTATGTCTAGAGGATATCCTATTAGACTGCTGACTTTTCAGAAGAAACTTTTCAAGCCAGATCTCTGACATCATTTCAGAGATCTTGAAGAAAAAAACCCCCCAAACTGTGAACCATTAATTTTGCATCCTGCTAAAATTTCATAGATGAAGGTGAAATAAAGTATTTCCCAGACAAACACTAAGGGAATTCATCACCACTAGATCAGCTTTAAAGAAATGCCTAAGAACTATAGCTGTGGCTCAGCACTCCTCCACCCCTGTTGCCCGGGGGCCAGAGAGGAAGGTGGGACACTTTTATGTGCATCTTGCCTCCACAGTTCCCTGCCAGGCAGGTTTCCTTGCTTCTGTGGCAGGCCCTGGGCACAGTGCAGTTGCCTTGCCCCTCCCAGAATACTTCAGCTTCAGCTTAGCGCTCCTCTGAGGGCCCAGCTCCCAGGGGTCGCTTCTGGGCCCTTCCTAGTCACTACAACTGCTGCCTCAATTCCCACTGCACATAGGTCAGAAAAGGAGTGGGGGCTTTTGTGCCCCCAGGATGACACCACAGTTGAGGTGTGGGAGAGCAGGTGATCTGTCCACTGTGTGATACCGGCTTCCATAGCTCCCTACCAGGTAAGGCTAACTCCCAGAGGTGACTGTTAGGATCCTCTCAGTTGCTGCCACCTCTACCCCTGCCATCCATGTGTCAGGGAGAGAATGGGTAGGCAGGGAACTAAATGAAGCCAATTGACCACACAAAGCATACACCAAGGGTCCCCAATCCCCGGGCCATGGACTGGTATTGGCCCAGGACCTGTTAGGAACCAAGCCACACATCAGGAGGTGAGTGGTAGGTGAGTGAACAAAGCTTTATCTGTATTTACAGCCTCTCCCCATCACTCTCATTACTGCCTGAGCTCCATCGCCTGTCAGGTCATCAACAGCATTAGATTCTCATAGGAGAGTGAATCTTATTGTGAACTTCACATGCGAGGGATCTAAGTTGCATGCTCCTTATGAGAATCTAATGCCTGGTGATCTGAGGTGGAGCTGAGGTGGTGATGCTAGCACTGGGGAGCAGCTGCAAATACAAATGATGAACATTACCAGTGAGATTTGATTGCACAGAGACCATAATAAATCAATTGCTTGCAGACTCATATCAAAACCCTGTCAGTGAGTGGCAAGTGGGTTGATGTACTTCAATTGTACAGTGCATCTGGTGCAGGATTTAAGTTAGAATCCAACATTAAGCTCGTGCATTGCCCACCCATTATTTTATTTATCATTTCTGTCCGTGCCTCTTTCCCACACTGTGCACATATCTTAGTCACTGTTTTGTTAAGACACAAGTTAACCCTAGTCAAAATGAGTAAAAAACAAACATCACAGGAGAGTCTCTTTGAAAAGGGGAAAATATCCAATGATGAGAGAGCAGAAGACTCTAAGACTGCCAATAACAACAAAAAGCTACATTTAAAATACTATGAGTCCTACTTAAATTACAGGTTTGTTGCAACAGCTAATTCACATTCTCCAAGCCCACTTTGTATAATATGTGGTGACTGGCTATCTAACAAAGCTATGAAACCTTCAAAACTGCTTCACCACATAGAGACCAAGCATTCTGCATTAAAAGACAAGACTTTGGAATTTTTCGAAAGAAAAAAGCATGAACATGAAGAACAGAAGCAATTATTGAAGGCCATCATTTCATCAAATTTGTCTGCAAGGAGAACATTATTCTTAGTGACTAACCACATGGCTAAAGCTAGGAAGCCCTTTACTATTGGTGAAGAGTTGATCTTGTCTGCTGCTAAGGACATTTGTTATTAACTTTTAGGGGAGGCTGCAGTACAAAAGGTGGCATGTGTTCCTCTTTTGGCTAGCACCATAACTAGACGAATTGATGAAATAGCAGGGAATATTGAGGCAAAACTGTTAGAGGGGATTAATGAGTTGTGGTACACAATCCAGGTTGATGAGTCTACCAATGTTGACAACAAGGCAGCAATGTTTGTTTTTGTGTGATGTATTTTTCAGGAGAATGTGCATGAGGATATGTTATGTGCACTTTTGTTGCCAACCAATACCACTGCTGCAGAATTATCCAAGTCTTTGAATGATTACATATCAGGAAAACTGAACTGGTCATGTTGTTTCAGTAGATGCATGGACAGAGCAGCTGCCATGACTGGAGGGCTTTCTAGTTTCTCTTCTAAGGTCAAAGAGGTCACTTCTGAATTTGAGTCTATGCACTGTGTCATCCATAGAGAAATGCTGGCTAGCCAAAAAATGTCACCTAAACTTAACAACGTTTTGCAGGATGCAGTTAAAATTGCCAATCACATTAAATACATGCCCTTATTTCATATCTATTTGCACAGCTCTGTGAGATGGACACAGAACATACACATCTTCTCTTATACACAGAAGTGAGATGGCTTTCTTTTTTTCTTTTTTGAGTTGGAGTCTCACTCCATCACCTGGGTTGGAGTGCAGTGGCATACTCAAGGCCACCTCAGTGTTGACCTGCTGGGCTCCGGCGATCTTTCCGCCTCAGTCTTACAAGTAACTGGAACTACAGGCGCGCTACCATGCCCGGCTAATTTTTTGATTTATTGTAGAGATGAGGTCTCACCAAGTTCCCCAGGCTGGTCTCGAGCCCATGGGTTCAGGCAATCCACTTGCCTCGGCCTCCCAAAGTGCTGGGATAACAGACTGAGCCACCGAGCCTGGCAGAGATGGCTTTCTAAAGGTAGATCACTGGCCAGAATTTTTGAGTTATGAGAGTTGCTCCAGAGATATCTTTTAGAAAAACAGTCACCACTGGCATCACATTTCAGTGACACAGAGTGGACTGCAAAATTTGCTTACTTGTGTGACATATTCAACCTGCTCAATGAACTTAGTCTTTCACTTCAGGGGAGAAAGACAACTGTGTTCAAGCTGGCAGATAAAGTGATTACATTCAAAGTCAACCTGGAATTATGGAGGCAGTGAGTGAACACTTGAATTTTTGACATGTTTCAAACATTGGCAGAGATTTTGAAAGAGACTGAGCCCGGACCTTCTTTCTCCCAGCTGGTGCATAATTACCTATCTCAGCTTTCAAAAGAGTTTGAGCATTACTTCCCAACCACAAAAGATCCCTGAACTTGGAAGGAATAGATCCATGACCCATTTGTGAATAAACCAGGTGAATCGACTTTGTGCTAGAAGAGGATCAACTGCTTGAGATCTCAAATGACAGTGACCTTAAAAATATGTTTGAGACAATTTAAAATCTCTGGATTAAATTAAATTCTGGATTAAAGTCAAGGCAGAATATCCTGAGACTGGCAAAAAGCAATGAAAAGTCTGTTGCAATTTCCAACACTATCTTTGTGAAGCAGGGTTTTCTGCAGTGACAGCAATCAAAATGAGATTACGAAGTAGACTGAACATAAGCAACACACTTTGTGTGCCACTGTCTCCCATCACCCCCAGATGGGACTGACTAGTTGCAAGAAAACAAGCTCAGGGTTCCCACTGATTCTGCATTATGATAAGTTGTGTAATTATTTCATTATATATTATAATGTAATAATAATAGAAATAAAGTACACAGTAAACTTAATGCTCTTGAATCATCCCGAAACCATCCCTCCCCACCATATCTAGACCATGGAAAAATTACCTTCCACAAAACTAGTCCCTGATGCAAAAAAGATTGGGGACTGCTGACATACACCACAGTCATACCCACAAGGGGAAAAAAAGAGACTCTCAAAAAGTCCCACCCCAATAATAGCAAGTACTAAACAAAAAATGTGAGTTCCCCTAGATGAAAAGGAACAAGCACAAGAACTCTGGCAGTACAAAAAGCCAGAGTGTTTTTGACACCTTCAATGCACTGCATCTGTTCCCTAGCAACAGATTCTAATCAGAATGAAATGTCTGAAATAACAGATATAGAATTCAGAATATGAATGGCAATAACACTCAATAAAATTCAAAAGAAAGTGGAGATCCAAAACAAAGAACCAGAAACACGATCCAGTAATTGAAAGACGGCATAACAACACTGAGAAAGAACCAAACTGAACTTCTGGAATTGAAGAATTCACTTCAGAAATTTCAAAAAATACATTTGCAAGCCTTAACAACAGTCTAGACAAAGCAGAAGAAAGAATTTCAAAGCCTGAAGACCAATCTTTCAAATCAACCCAGTCAGATTAAAAAAAAGAATTTTAAAAAATGAAAAAAGCCTTTGAGAAATACTGAATTTTACAAAGAGACCAAACCTACCACTTATTGGCATTACGAGAAAGAAGAAGAGAATAGAGGAAACCTGGAAAATGTATTAAGGGTACAATTCAGGAAAACGTCCCCAATTTTAGTACAAGTGTTGACATACAGATATAAGAAATTCAGAGGACTCCTATGACATGCAAGATGACCATCACCTAGGCACATAGCCATCAGACTATCCAAGATCAACATGAAAGAAAAAAATCTTTTTTTTCCTCTTTTAATTTTTATTTTAAAATTGCAGGGTACAGTTTGTTAGATACACAAATGTTCATTGTGCAGGTACCCTTATTGATGAGGTGTGCCCCCCTTTCCCCAGGCAGATATCAACTACTGTCAATCCCAGCTCCCCACCCTCATCTCCATCCGGCAGTTTCCCGTTACTTTCAATCCCTTTCCTACAGTAATACAGTAGTTGTTCAAGGTCCACTTATGAGTGAGAACATGTGATACTCAGCTCTTTGTTTCTGTGAGAGATCACTCAGTATTATAAACTCTAATTCCATCCAGGTTACTGCAAAGTTCATGATTTTATTCTTTATGGTTGCATAATATTCCACTGTGTATATGTACAACATTTAAAAAATCCAGTTCTCTTTTTATGGGCAGCACAGTTGGTTCCATGTTTTTGCTATTGTGAACAATGCAGTGATAAACATATGTGTGCAGGTATCTTTTTTATAAGGTGACCTGAGTTCTTCTGGGAATATTCCCAGTAAGGGGATTGTGGGGTCATATGGAAGGCCAATTTTAAATCTAAAAGGCAGCTAGAGAAAAGGACCATATCACCTACAATGGGAGTTCTATCAGACTAACAATGAACTTTTCAGCAGAAACCTTACAAGCCAGAAGAGATTGGGGGCCCCTTTTTAGCATTATTAAAGAAAAGAAATGCCAGCTATGAATTTCTTATACTGCCAAACTAAACTTCATAAATGAAAGAGAAATAAAGTATTTTCTAGACAAGCAATTGCTGAGGAAATTGATCACTACCAGACCAGTCCTGCATAAGGGACCTCTAAATATGGAAACAAAAGAATGATACCTCCTACTACAAAAGCACATATAAACACATAGCCAATGGATCCTATAAAGTAACCACAAAATCAATACTATGAAGCAACTAGCTAACACCACCACAACAGGAACAAAACCTCACATATCAATATTAACCTCAAATGTCAAGGGCTTAAGTGCCCAATTTAAAAGGCTTAAGTGGCAAATTAGATAAAAAACAAGAACCATCCTTCTTCTGTCTTCAGGAGATCCATCTTATTTGCAACAGCATCCACTGACTCAAGGTAAAAGGATGGAGAAAGATATACCACATAAATGGAAAGCAAAAAAGAACAGGATCATTATACTTGTTTCCAATAAAACAGACCTTAAACCAACAGTGGTAAAAAAAAATGAAGGAAATTACATAAGGATAAAGTTTCAAATAAATAAGAAAACAAGACACATACACACACACACACACACACACAAACACACACACACAAAACTGGAGCACCTAGATTCACTAAACATATACTACTAGACCTAAGAGAAGACATAGACTGCCATATAATAATAGTGGGGGACTTGAACATCCTACTAACACCTTTAGATAATTGAGGCAGAAAACTAACAAAAAAATTCAAGACTTAAATTTGACATGACCAATTCGACCTAATAGACATCTATAGAATACTTCATCTAACAACCACAGAATATACATGCTTCTCATCTGAACACACAACATATTCTAAGATCGACCACATGTTCAGTCATAAGAAAAGTCTTAATTAATTCCAAAAAACTTGAAATCATACTAAGCATTTTCTCTGACTATAGGATAAAACTAGAAATCAATACCAGGAGGAAATTGCAAAACCATACACATACATGGATACTAATCAACTTGTTCCCAAATGACTTTTGAGTAAACAACATAATCAAGACAGAAATTTATGAATTTTTTGAAGCAAATGAAAACAGAAACACAACAAACCAAAACTTCTGGGTGCCACAAAATCAGTGTTAAGAGGAAAGTTTATAACAGCAAATGCCTATATCAAGCAGATAGAAAGCTTTCAACAACTTAATGTTACATCTAAAAGAAGTAGAAAAACAAGAACAAACTAAACCTGAAGCTAGCAGAAGAAAAGAAATTACCAAAATCAGAACAGAACTAAAGGAAACTGAGACCAAAAAAATCCATACAAAGAACTGACAAAATGAAAAATTGATTGAAAGGATAAACAAGATTAGTATACTGCTGGCTAGATTTACAAAAAAAAAAAAAAAAAAGGACAAGATTCAAATAAGTACAATTACAAATTACAAAGGCGACATTATAACTGATCCCACAAAAATAGAAAAGATCTTCTGAGGCTACTATGAACATCTCTATGCATGCAAACTATAAAATCTAAAGGAAATGAGTAAATTCCTGAAAATGCCTCCCAAGATTGAAACAGGAAGAAACTGAAACCCTGAACAGACCAATAATGAGTAATGAACTTGAAGCAGTAATAATCAATCAATCAATCAATAAATAAAACCTACCAAAAAGAGCCCTGGACCAGTTGGATTCACAGCTGAATTCTACCAGATGTACAAAAAATAGCTGGTACCAATCTTACTGAAACTATTCCAAAAAGTCAAAGAGAATGGATTCCTCCTTAACTCATTCTGTGACACCATTATCATCTTGATACCAAAATCTTGCAAAGAGACAACAAAGAAAGAAAATTACAGGCTGAAATTCCCAATGAATACAGATACAAAATCTCCTAACAAAATACTAGCAAACTGCACACAGCATATGTCAAAAAGATTATCCATCACAGTCAAGTTGTGCTTCATCCCTGAGATGCAAATATGGTTCAACATATGCAAATCAGTAAACGTGATCCACCACATAAACAAAATTAAAAACAAAAATCATATGATCACTTCAACAGACACAGAAAAAGCATACAATAAACTCCAACATTCCTTTATGATAAATATCCTACACCAAATAGGCATCAAAGGAACATACCTCAAGATAATAAAACTCACCTATGACAAACCCACAGCAGATATCATACTGAGTGGGCAAAAGTTGAAAGCATTATCCTTAAGAACTGGAACAAGACCAAGATGTGCATTTGTCAACATAGTGCTAAAAGTCCTAGACAGAGCAATCAGGCAAGAAAAAGAAATAAAACATGTCCAAATAGTAAAAGAGGAAGTGAAATAATCTCTCTTCACTGACAATATGATTCTGTACATAGAAAAACCTAAAGCTTCTGCCCAAAGACTCCTAGACCCAATAAATGACTTCAGCAAAATTTCAGGATACAAAATCAATATTAAAAAATCAGTAACATTTCTATACACCAAGAACACTCAAGTTAAGACCCAAATAAAGAATGCAATTCCATTTATAATAGCCACAAAATACCTAGAAATATATTTAATCAAGGAGGAGAAATATCTTTACAAAGAGAACTACAAAACACTGCTTAAAAAAATCATAGATGCTGCAAACAAAAGGAAAAACATTCCATACTCATGGATTAGAAGAATCAATATCCCTAAAATATCTACACTGCCAAAAGCAGTCTACAGATTCAGTACAATTTCTATCAAATGACTAAGGCTGTTTTTCACAGAATTATAAGAAAACATTTCTAAAATTCATATGGAACTAAAAAAAGAGCCCAAATAGTCAAAGCAACCCTAAGCAAAAATAACAAAGCTGGAGGTATCACATTCCCACTTCAAACTATGTTGCAAGGCTATGGTAGCCAAAACAAAATACAGACACATAGATTAATGGAACAGAATAGAGAACTCAGAAATAAAGTCATACATCTACAACCAACTGATCTCTGACAATATAAATAAATAAATATAATCAATAAAAATAAGCAATGGGAAAAAAAGCAATGGGAACAGGACACCCTATTTAATAAGTGATGCAGGGAAACTGACTAACCATATGCTGAAGAATGAAACTGGACTCCTACCTTTCACCATCTACAAAATTTAATTCAAGATGGATTAAAGATTTAAATGTAAGACCTCAAACTACAAATATCCTAGAAGAAAACCTAGGAAGTATTCTTCTGGACATTGGCCGAGGCACTGAATTTATGACTATATCCTCAAAAGCAAACAACAAAGATGAAAATTTACAATTTACATACAAATGGTCCACAGATATATGAAAAGATGGCCAACATCACTAATCACCGGAGACATGCAAATTAAAACCATCATGAAATATTGCCTCATACCTGTTAGAATGGCTATTGTCAAAAAGTCAAAAGATAACAAGTATTGGCAAGGACATGGAGAAAAGGGAAGCTTTATATACTTTTATTGGGAATATAAATGGGTACAGTGTTTATGAAAAACAGTATGGAGGTTCCTCAAAAAATTAAAAATAGAACTACCATACAATGTAGCAATCCTATTTTTGTATGTGTGTCCAAAGGAATAAAATCACTATCAAGAAGAGATACCTTCCTTCCCATGTTTACTGCAGTATTATTCACTTATAGCCAAGAAATGGAAACAATCTAAGTGTCAGTTGACAGATAAATGGATAGAAAAAATGTGGTCTATATATACAATGGAAAATTATTCATCCTTAAAAAGGAAGAAAATTTTGTCTTTTGCAACAACATGGATGAACCTGCACAACTTAGTGCTAAGTGCAATAAATCAGTCACAGAATGGCAAATACTGCATTATTTCACTTATGTGTAGAATATTTGTTAAAAAGGCAAACTCATAATAACAGAGTATATAATATTGCTTACCAGTGATTGGAGGAGTGGGGAAAAAGGGGATATATTGTTCAAAGGGAAAGTTTCAGTTATAAGATGAATGAATTCTGGATACTTAATGTACAGCATGGTGACTATAGTTAATAACAACGTATTGCATTCTCAAGATGTGCTAAGAGTAGATGTCGAGTATTCTCACTATAATAAAAAGATGGTAATAATGTGAAGTAATGGATATGTTAATTAGCTTAACTGTGGCAATCATTTCACAATGTATAGGTATATCAGAACATCATATTGTATACCTTGAATATGTACACCTTCTGTCAATCATACCTAAATAAAGCCTGGAAAAAATTAAAAAAAAAAATGAATATCAATATCCTTGATAAACACATATGCAAAAACCTTTAATAAAAATATCAGCAAACCAAATTCAACAACTTATTAAAAATACCATACAAAGATCATACACCATGACCAAACAGGATTTATCCCAGAGATGCAAGAATGACTCAACATATACAAATCAATCAACTTGATACAACATATTTTTAAAAATTAAAGAAAAACACACACACACACACACAAAAGAAAAGAAAAAACACATGGTCATCTCAACACCCATTCATGAAGTGAATGCTCAACAAAATAGGCACAGAAGACTCTTACCTCAACATTATAAGGTCATATAGGAGAAGTCCACAACTAACATCATAATCAATGGGGAAAAACTAAAAGCTTTCCCTTTAAGAGCTTGTACAAGGCAAGGATGTTCATTCTTGTCACTTTTTTTAAATTAAATTTTATTTTATTGAGATATGGAGTATAAGTGAATATTAACTACATAAGTAGGCTGCATGCAGGTGAAGTTTGGGCTTCTAACTGGCCCTCACTCCCCCAGTATAGGGCCAGGTACCCTTTGTGTTGTTATGTGACCCCACTCTCCTCTTTCCCTCCCTCACTTAGCAGTGCCCAGTGATTGCCAATCCCTGCCTTGTACTAATGTGACTAATGTTCAGAGCCCACTTTTGAGTGAGAACATGTGGTATTTAGTTATTTGTTTCTGTGATAGATCACTTAGTATGATGGACTCCATCCTCATCCAGTTTGCGGCAAAGTCCATGATTTTGTTCTTCTTTGGCTTTGTAATATTTCATTGTGTATATGTACCCCATTTTCTTTATTCAGTCCACTTTTGATGGGCAGCAGGATTGATTCCATGTTTTTGCTATTGTGAATAGTAGACCAATAAACATGCATGTACAGGTGGCTTTTTTGTAGAATGATTTATGTTCCTCCAGGTATATTTCCAGGAGGATTGCTGGATCATATGGAAGGTCAATTTTTAGTTCTTTTAGGAATCGCCACATTGCTTCTCATAGAGGTTGAACCAGCTTGCACTCCCACTAACAGTGTAGAAGCGTTCTCTTTTCTCCACATCCATGCCAGCATCTGTTGTTTTTTGACTTATTAATTGTGGCCATTCTTACTGGAGTTAGGTGGCATCTCACTGTAGTTTTGATTTGCATTTCTCAGATGATTAGTGAGGCCGAGCATTTTTAAAAATGTGTCTGTTGGCTGCTTGTATGCTGTCTTTTGAGAAGTTCATGTCCTTTGCCAGTTTTTAAAAATGGGGCCGTTCTTTTCCTTTCACTTCATTTGAGTTCCTTGTAGATCCCGGATATTAAGCCTTTGTCAGATACATAATTTGCAAATATTTTTTCCCATTCTGTGCATTGTCTCTTAACTCTTTTGATGGTTTATTTTGTTGTGCAAAAGATTTTCAGCTTGATGAGGTCCTGCTTGTCTATCTTAGTTTTTATGGAATTCATTTTTGAAAGCTTGGTAAAGAATTTGTTGCCTATTCCAATGTGCATGAGTGTGTTTCCTATGTTTTCTTCCAGTATCCTTACAGTTGTAGATTTACATTTGGTCTTTGATCCATTTTGAGTTGATTTTTGTGTATGGTGATAGGTAGGGATCCAGTTTCATTCTTCTGCATGTGGTCAGTCAGTTTTCCCAGCACCATTTATTAAATATGATCTCCTTTTCCCAGTGATTGTTATTGGTAGCTTTGTCAAAGATGAGTCAGTTGAGATTGAGTTTTTGATTACAGAATCTCTGTCCTGTTCCACTGGTCTATGTGCCTATTCTTGTACCATTACTGGGCTTGGTTACTGTAACCTTGTAGTAAAGCTTTATGTCTGAAAGAGTAACACCTCCCACTTTTGCCTCCTGCTTTGGCTGAAGATTGCTATTCGTGCTCTTTTTTGTTTCCATGTGAATTTCTGTATTGTTGTTTCTAGCCTGAGAAAAATGTTTATAATTTGATGGGTATTGCACTGACTCTGTAGAACGCCTTGGGTAGGACAGACATCTTGACAATATTGATTCTTCTGATCCATGAGCCACTTCTTTTGGCATAGTTCTGGAAGTTTATGCCAGAGCAATTAGAGAAGAAAAAGAAATAAAAGGCATCCAAATTGGAAAGGAAGAAGTAAAATAATCTGTTCAGATGACATGATCATCTATAGAGAAAATCCTAAAGTCTCAACAAAATCACTATTCGAACTAATAAACAAATTCAGTAAAGCTGTAGGGTACAAAATCATACAAAACAATCCCATTTCTGCACACAAACAACAAACTATCAAAAAAGGAAATTAAGAAAATAATCCTATTCAAAATAGCAACAGAAAGAATTAATACTTGGGAATAAACTTAACCAACGAGATGGAAGACTTGTACACTGAAAATTATAATACATTGATGTAGGAAGCTGGGCTTGGTGGCTTATGCCTGTAATCTCAGCACTTTGGGAGGTGGAGGTGAGAGGATTGCTTGAGCTCAAGAGTTCGAGACTACTGGGGACCAGCTCCAGCCAGGTTCAGGGTACTCCAAAAGTGGAGATGGCATCGGCGATTGGGGGGAAGAAGAGAGAGAAAGAAAGAGACTGGACTCCAGTCTAGTGCAAAAGCGATGTGAGTTATTGGGAATTACAATGGGTCTTTTATACACAAAGTCAGATGTGGGAGGGGCGTCCCCCACCCACCAGAAACCTTAATCCATGAAAACTTAATCAATGATTGCCTTTAAACCCTTTTCATATGATAATCTTAAAATCCCATAACAAAGGATAACCTAATCCGTGACTGACATATTCTATAAACCTTTTTCATCCTAAGCTGATTGATTTATGCCAAGTTAAACAATTCTATAGAAGCTTAAGTATTGACTTTACAAACGAAAGTGGCCCATCCCAGAATGTTTGGAATGTGGCCCAGTCCATAGTTCACAGTGGGCTACCTGCAAGTAACCCAGCCATATTCTTTCAACAAAATGGCTGTCTTCTAAAACTATATTCTACAATTTACACCTTCAATAAATCCTAAGATCATGACCCAGAAGCCTGTGACCAATACTAAGGCTCTTAGATGTGACACGAGTTTGAATTATAAGTTGTGTGAAAGCCAAAACTGCAGTTTGTGGAAGAATGGGAGCAATGAGCTTCTAAAGTTAGCTTGTGTTCATCCCGGTCTCAGAGTTTTTATGTTTTGAGCTCACAGGAGCTTAATCTGGTTAGTGCTGAGTAGAAAGGGGGAGGAAATGGGGTCAATAGCTCCCAAACACATCCTAGTGGTCTCGGGGTCAACGGCCCTTCCTGATCCCTAACGCTCAGTGGGCCTCCGTGGCTGGTTCCCAACATTATTTGACAAAAGATATATTCATGTCCTATTCCCTGTACTTGTAAAGTTTACATTACTTGGAAGTATGGTCTTTGCAGATATAATCAGGCTAAGTGAGGTCATACTTGAATAGGTGGGACTTTAATCCAATTTGACTGATGTTTTTAAGAGGAGAAAAACTTGAACCCAAGGCAGAGGGATGACAGGCATGTGAAGATGGAGGCAAATGTTGGACTTACGCTGCCCACAAGCTAAGGCATGTCTGTGGTTTCCCAAAATGTATGATAAGCAAGTAAAGACCCTATACTAGAGATTTCAGAGACAGCATGGCTCTACAGGCACCTTGATTTCACATCTGTGAGAATACGTTTTGGTTGTTTTAAGGCACTCAATTGGGTATTTCTTTATGGCATCCCTAGGAAATTAATACACTACCTAACGTGATGTATAGATTGAAGCAATCCCTGCCAAAGTCTCAACGGTATTAGGCAAAAGATGGAAAACTCCATCCTGAAATTCATATGGAATTTCAAGGAAACCTGAACAGCTGAAACAATCTTGAAAAATAACAACAAAGTCAGAGGACTCACACTTCCCAATTTCAAAACTCACTGTAAAACTACAGCAATCAAGGCAAAGCAGTACTGATTAAAGTAGACACTTAGACCTATGGAATAGAATAGAGAGCCCAGAAGCAAAGTCTCACATCTATGACCATTTGATTTTCAACAAGGATGTCAAGCACATTCAATGAGAAAAGAACAGTCTCTTCAACAAATTGTGTTGGGAAAACAGGATATCCATATTTTAAAAAATAAAGTTAGGCTTTTACTTTATCACATACACATAAATTAACTCAAAATGGATCAAATACCTAAATATGAGTTAAAAGTATATAACTTTTAGAAGAAAATATAGAGACAAATCTTCATGACCTTGAATTTTGAAAAAAAATTTGTTTAAACATTACACTGAAAGTGCAAGCAACAGGTAAGAATGCAAACTGGTACAACCTCTTTGGAAGACAGTGTGGCAATTTCTGAAAGAACTAGAAATTGACCTTCCATATGATCCAGCAATTCCGCTGTTGGGAATATACCTGGAGGAACTCAAGTCATTCTACAAAAAAGATACCTGCACATGTATGCTTGTTGCAGCTTCTATTCACAATAGCAAAAACATGGAACCAACCATGTTGCTCATTGAAGCTGGACTGGATAAAAAAAATGTGGTACATATACACAATGGAATATTATGCAGCCATAAAGAAGGACAAACATATGGACTTTGCAGCAACTTGGATGGATTTAGAGTTGATCATACTCAGTGATCTATCACAGAAACAAAGCACTCATAAGCAGATCTTGAACAATTATACTATAAGGAAGGGATTTCAGTAGTGGGAAACTGTCGGGGGGTGGGGTTTGGCAGTTGAGGGAAACTGCTAGTGGAGGGAGGGGCATACCTCATTAACAAGTGTACATGCATCAATCAACGTTTGTATACCTAACCCTGAATTGTACTCCACATCTTTATAATAAAAAAAAGAAAAAAAGTGCAAGCAACACAAGAAAAAATAAAATAAGTTGGACTTCATCAACATTTAAACTTTTTATTTTATTTATTTATTTATTTATTGGAGTTGGAGTCTCACTCCATCACCCAGACTGGAGTGCAGTGGCTGCTCCCGGCCACCGCAGCCTCGACCTGCCAGGCTCCGGCGATCCTTCCGTCTCAGCCTTCCAAGTAGCTGGAATTACAGGCGCGTGCTACCATGCCCGGCTAATTTTTTTGATTTATTGTAGAGACGAGGTCTCGCCAAGTTGCCCAGGCGGGTCTCGAACCCACGGACTCAGGCAATCCACTCACCTCGTCCTTCCAAAGCGCGGGATTACAGGCTGAGCCACTGAGCCCGGCCACATTTAAACTTTATGTATCATCAGACACTATCTAGAACAGTAAAAGGACAACCACAGAATGGGACAAATATTTGCAAATCATCATTTTGGTAAGGGTTTAATATCCAGAATATATAAATAATTCCTATAATTAAACAAGGAAAGGACAGACTCCAATTATAATATGAGCAAAAGACCTGAATAGACATGTCTCCAAAGAAGAAATACAAAATGTAAATAAACACATAAAAAAATTCTCAATAGAATTTAAGTTAAAGCCACATGATCTATTACTTCATGCCTAACAGAATGGCTATAATAAAAACAAAAGGGAAATAAGTGTTTGTGAGGATGTGGAGAAATTGTAACATTCGTACATTGATAGTGGGATTGCAAAATGATGCAGATCTTGTGGCAAGTAGGTTGGGGTTTTCTCAAAAAGTCAAACACAGAATTACAATATGACCCAGCAATTCCACTCAGGTATGTGTCTAAAGAACTGAAAACATGGACTCAAACAGATACTTGCATGCTGATGTTTACCACATTGTTCACCACAGCTGAAAGATGGAAACAACCTAGGTACCCATCAACAGACAAACAAATATTGTATAGACAAATATAAAAAGAAATGAAGTTCTGATACATCCTGCAACTTTGATGAATATTGAAAACATTATGCTAACTGAAAGAAGGCAGCCTCAAAAAGACCATTGCATTAGTTTCGCAGGGCTGCCCTAAAGAAGTATCACTAGCTGGTTAGCTTAGAATAACACAAATGTATTGTCTCCTGGTTTTGGTGTCTAAAGGCCTAAAATCAAGGTGTCAGCAGGGTCACACACTCTCTGAAGGCACTAGGAAAGGATCTGCTCCAGGTCTCTCTCTCAGCCTCTGGTAGCCTCAAGTGTTCCTTGCTTTGCAGATGACTACCTTCTACCTATGTCTTTTCACACAAACTTCACTTTGTGAGTGTCTGTATCTGCGTCCAAGTTTCCCCTTTTATAAGGACAAGTCATAATGAATTAGGGCCTACCCTAATGACTTCATTTTAACTTGATTACTTTTGCAAAGGCCCTATTTCCAAATAAGGTCACATTTGGAGGTACTGGGGATTAGGACATCAACACATCTGTTTTGAAGAATGCAATTCAACCCATAATAACCATGTATTATATTAATTATCTTATACGAAATATCTACAATAGGCAAATTCTTAGAGACAGAAAGTAAATGAAAGTTTATTGGGAGTTGGAGTGGGAGAATGGGGAGTTATTGCTTAAGGGTACAGGGTTTCTGTTTGAGATGATCAAGTTTTGGAAATACATAATGGTAATGGTTGCAGAACATTTTTAAAGTAGTTAATGACATGGAATTGTACACTTTAAATTATTAACTTTATGTTAATATATATTTTATTACAATTTGAAGACTGATTAACTTCCATAGAAAGAATAGAGAAAATTATCAGGAACTACCATGCAGAAAGTACCAAGCCCAGATAGTTTTATGGGGGAATGCTACTAAACTTCATCCTGAACAAGTACCCATCATTCTAAATGAGGATATGTTGGAGGAATATCTTACAAAGGCAGGGAGGAGACAGGGATGTCCACTCTCACTCATTCTGATCAATACAGTACTGGAGAGCCTAGCCAGGGTGCTAAGGAGTGAAAATTATATTAGAGACACAGGATTAGAAATGAGTAAATAAATTACTGTTCCTGCAGATGATATAGATAACACACAAGTATCCACAAATTATTAGAAAGGACTGAAAGGAAGAATAGCAAATGAAGTTCTCAAGAAGTACAGAATGGGGGGGCAGAGTGGGGAGAAGACACGCATTTAGTACCTGTACTTATGAAGCTAAAATAATTCTAACAATTCTGCTTAATAACCCTGTCCCCTAGCTTAACTGCCTTTGTTCCATCTCAACTGCTGCTTTTTGAGGTGACTTCATGCAAAAGGTCAAGGGTCCCATGATCTCTATTTTCTTTTTTTAAAATTTCTTTTTTATTTTAAAGATATGGGGTACAAGTCAGGATCGGGTGCATAAGTGGTGTATGTGCAGGTGAAGTTTGGGCCTCCCGTTGGACCTCACTTTGCCTGAATTGGGATCATACATCCTTATTGATGTTGTATGCCCACCTCTCCCAGCAGTGTCCTGTTATTGCCAATCCCTTACTTGTAATATTAGGATAGGTATTCAGGGTCCACTTATGAGTGAGAATGTGTGTACTAAGTTCTTTGTTTCTGGGATAGATCACTGAGTATGGTAGACTCTAAATCCACCCAAGTTGCTGCAAAGTCCATAATTTTGTCCTTCTTTATGGCTGCATAGTATTCCATCGTGTATATGTACATTTTTAAAATTCAGTCTACTTTCGATGGACAGTATGTTTGGTTCCATGTTTTTGCTATTGTGAATAGTGGTGTTCATTTTCACCATCAAAAGGCTTAGCACCTTTCATCCTCTGTCTCCCAGACTCTTTCTCACCATATCTTTCATTTTTCTGCCTGGGCGGCCTCTTGTGGCTCTCCTGATATCTGGCTGCTTCTTGGCACTCACCAGTAATATTCACAGAGAAGTCTTTGTCCCCTGACTCTCACTCCCAATGAGTAGAATAGTCCCCACCCCACTGTTCCAGTAACTCCCACATAGGTATTCTTATCCTCATGGCACTTCTCTGAAATCGGCTTGCTTATTGGTGTGCTGACTTGTGTAGTATTCCCCCACTCCTTCAAAGTTAAGTTTTTTGAAGGCAGAAACAGTGTTTCATATATCTCTATGTTTCTGAGGGAACAAAGCGGAAGTAAATCAATATCTGTGGAATAAATGAGTGACTGAAACCTCTGTGTTCATGCTTACCTATCCCCTTAAAGAACATTTCTTTCTTTTTTTTTTGAGTCGGAGTCTCCCTCTATTACCCAGGCTGGAGTGCAGGGGTACACTCAATGGCTGCCGCAGCCTTGACCTGCTGGGCTCAGGCGATCCTTCTACCTCATCCTTCCAAGTAGCTGGAACCACAGGTGTGCACCACAATACCCGGATGATTTTTTGATTTATTGTAGAGACGAGATCTCATCAAGTTGCCCAGACTGGTCTTGAACCCCTGGGCTCAGGCAATCTCCTTACCTTGGCATCCCAAAGTGCTGGGATTATAGGCTTGAGACACTGCATCTGTAAAGAACATTTCAATGGTCCCATTTCACAAGTGAGTGTTTCAAGAAGAAACTTCCCCGACTTCTTGTGGTTCAAAGTGGGTCTTACCAAAGCAAAATGAAAGGGAAACTGGGTAAACACACCCAAAAGACAACGGTTGGGAGAGTTTGCCTTTTTATTCCCAGTGTTAGAACACCACTTACACAGTATAGATTCGCACTACTACCTTTCTTCTTCATGAATAATGGAGCTGCAGTTTTACCTGGAAAGAGTGGTCACCACTAGTGTGCTCACCATGGTGTTTCTGTTTTGATAGCTTTTTTTTAGGCCATGCATCCATTCAGGAAATCTACAGACACAGCCCCAAGACCCACTGCTGTTCCCCACCCCCGCCATCAGGGCAGCCGTGTATTTTTGTAAATTAGGCCACTGTGGTAGAATTAGATAACTCCATGTCAGTCCGCTGTAGTGCTTGCAACATCTCTTGCAATTTGGTGTGCACGTGGGCAAGTTCCACTCTGTTGAGGTTTTCCCACCTATATTCATCCAAGTATACCACGCATTCAGCAGGAACAGGGTACTGCACACGCTTCAGTTCCTTCAGCCCTGCTAAGTGCTGAAACACATCCATGATGCCCGGTGTGGAGATGATGTTGTTGTAGAAGACGAGGGACCGGAGGTGGGAGCAGCAGCACAGGACAGGCAGGAGAGCTCTGAGTTGTTCTTCCTTCAATCTGCAGCTTCTCAAGTTCAGGTGCTGCAGGGTGCCTGATGCCTCACCCAGCAGAACCTCGAGGGGTCCAGGAACGGTGTGGGACAGGTTATTGCGGCACAGGACCAACTCCTTTAAGTGGGTGGCATGAATGCTCTGGGACAAGTAGGTGATGTCACTCGTGGTAAGCCTACATCCATTGATCACCAGGGTCTCCAATGGCTTCTGCAGACCACTGTGGAGAGGCAGATACAGTTACTCCTTGGAAGTTGGGTTGAAGCCCTAGATACATTTGGGGTAGGTCAGAAATCTCTCCTGGGAAACTTGTACTGCTCCACCTCAGTCTAGATGCAAAATGTGGGAGTCAGTCTTCTACATAGGTCAAGAACACAGAGCTTGGAGTAAAATGTTTTCCTATTCCCAACAGAAGCACTCCCATATTTCAGATAATTTATCAAGCACATTACCAACCTCTCTTAGTCTCAGCTTTCTAATGAGCCACATAAACAATCTTTATGTTTCACAAGTTGTCAAGTTGTCAACATTTTGATACAACCTGACACACAGTAAAGTTTAGGTGTTTACTAGATGAAGATGCTTCCCCACACTTTTAATCACTAGGTCCAAGGAGAACAGCTCCCTATTCTAGGGTATGCCACAGAGAAGCCTTCACACATAGCTAAGGAGAAGGAGTTGACCAAGTCAACTGGGTTGAGATGCTGTGTGGGTAATTAACTCCCCCAAATGCCATCTTCATGACTCTCATCCCTACTCATTCTGCTCTTTGTAGGTTTCTGGAAGCAAAGACCCTGTCTGATTTTTTTCAGAGTTTTATCTCCCATTCTTAGTTCTATGCTTGATACGGACTAAGTGCTTGAGTAAATGAATGAATGAGTGGAGGAGATGCCTTGGAATCTGCGTCCATCAGTGGCTCTGCAGGAACTCAGGGAAGGGAAATCCAGGCTCATCCTGGACTCAATGTGGCTTAAGAGGTGTGTTCAGGGATCTTAGCCTTTGTACCTCCAGAGGAACTTTCCACAAACTCACCTGAGCATCTTATGGAGCTTGCCTGAGAGACACCCGAAGATGAGGTAGAGCTTTTGAAGGTGGCCCAGGGAACTCAGAAGGGAGAAGCAGTCAGCAGGGAAGTCCCAGGGGATGTCGCTCATGATGAGGTTGCCCAGGTTGCACATCTGCCCTACCTGGGTGAAGAACTGGATCAGGTCCAGCAGGAAGAAGAACCTACTTCTGTGATGGAGCCGCACCTCTTGGATGGCCTCCAGCTCCAGCATTCCCAGGATCTCTATGAGGCTGTGGAATGGCACTTGGTTGATGACCAGCGTCCGACAGTGGAGGCGCAGACAGCCGTGGCTCTTCTCAACTTTCTGAAGTAGATAAGAGGGGAACCCGGACAGGTGGAAAAAACCGAACAAGCCATGGAAGAAAAGGTCTGTGTGTATTTCCACAGGTTCTTGGTTATGTGGAGCCTGTTCTCTGGCACTGGGTGTGAAGCGGTCTCCCTCTGGCTCTTCCAGCATGTGTGTGATGACAAAGGGTGCAGGCGAGGTCTCAAAGCATTCTTCCCAGTTGGAGTGCTCAAAGTCATGGGTGAAATCTAGCACCTTTAGCTTCGATCTCCTGCGGGGAATAAAGAGCAGACCATAGAGATGCTGGTTTTCAAGACAGTGCTGGTGTGAGACTGGCAGCAGCAGACCTCAGTAAGGGGCCTCCAGGCAAGGCAGCAGCTCTGTCCTCCCCATCTGCCATGCCTTCTAAGTGGACTCCTCCATTCTCACTCCCCCTCAGATCTTTCTCAGTCACCATCCTTACAGAGTACTGGGGTACTCTTAACCACCTCAGCTGCACAATCGGCTCAGGACTGCCCTTTCTTTTCTGTGTGACTCTGAGCAGTGGCCTCGAGGCCTCCTCATGATCAATGTTGTGCCAGCAGCAGATTCTGCCACATTCTTTGGCCCCAGACACCTGAATCCAGCTCCCTCTCCCTCAACTCACTGACTCCACCAACACCCAAGCTACAGCTACCTGGGGCAAGCAGTGGTGGTGGAAACAAACTGCAGCCCATCCAGCACAGCTTCCAACAGGGCTTGGGTTATGGACTGATCCCTCAGCGATCCCAGACGGAGGCAGGGGAAGGGCCAGGCCCGCACAATTGCTGTCACAGTCTTCGTGTGGCCCCCATCAAAGGCTGCAGTGGACAGTGGTGGAAAAAGGCCTGCAGGGAGCTCTCCCAGGGCATGCACGGCTGCGTCCTCATCACGCAGCAGGCTTTGTGCTGCGAGGTCTAAGAGACTGAGAGGGTTTTGTCTGCTCATCAGTGACCTGGTCCAAGGTAAGGGAGACTCTTGAGTGGATTTCACAGTACTTAGCCTCCCACTGCCAGGCCAGGCCAACCCAAGCCTCAACCACCCTACACGGTGGTAACTCAGGAGTGAGTTGTTCCCCACCCCTCCTTTCATCCTGTAATTTCTGGGCATAAATCTCCAGTTCTTCCTCTGTCTGTGTCAGCCCAGTGTCACTGGCCCTGATGCCAACTGGCCAAGATGAGAATAATCAGGGTTTTATCTCTGTCCCTCATTGGGCTTCAGAGAGTATAAATTATTCCAAACTTAATTTCTTGATCTTTTCCCAAGATCATCATTGTCACCTCCAAGGTGACTTTAAGGAACACATCCAAATAATCCCTTACCATAGTTTCCCAATGTTAAGAGATTTCATGTCCTGAGGATTTTGTTTTGTTTTGTTTTGCCTTCTAAGGAAGCCAGTATGTCTAGAATAGCTAACAACTTTTCCAAATGCTAAGACTTCCCTTTTTTCCCACCCTGTGGGTGAATTCCTACCCACATTTACGAGGCTTCATTGCAATTCAGAGATGAGAATTTTCAAAACAAAACAAAACAACAAGACATAAAAATCCTCTTATAGAGCTATAACATTTGGGCACAAAAAGTCAGAAAAAGACAAGAGAAAGGAAAATGATAATAGAGTTTCACATATAAAGTCCCGAGTAAAATATTACCAAGTAGAACACATTTTTTTACATATGTCTTATACAAAAACAGGATTAGGGTTACAAAAGGGTTTCTTACAGGAACAAATAGAGTGTGGCACATTAGAGAGCTTGTCAATGAACTTGTGATGACACAATTGGACAACTGAACACAAGTGTTCTGAGCTGTCACCAGACACCCAAAAGAAGTAAATGACCTAAAACCAGAAGGCCAAAAAGAATGAATTAGACATTTCCCTTCCCTCAGAAAAAGCAAACTTTTAGAATCTGGAAAAAAAATGTAGATCAGGAAAACTATCGTGCACACCACAGAAACGAAACCGAAGGCTACGGGGTGGTGAAGTCAGCAGGAAGCCAACCACAGAACCCACAAAGGCCTCGGGAAGGAGACACACAGATACGGCCCAAGAAGGGACCAGAGACCATAGCCAGCACTGGGGCATTCATGGAGTTCCTATAAATGAATACAGTTACCACCACCACCAGCACAGTCAGAAATCCACACCTTGGATCCAACTATCCTCCAATTCCCACCCTGACTCTGCCCTCATCCCACTGTGGGCTACTCTCCCTGTGGGAGGACCAGAGGGGACCCTAAGGCAGGTTTGGTAAATGACCATTTTAACAATCAAAACATGAGCTTCTGATTCACTGATCCTTCCCCACTGAAGCATTTTCCACGTACATGTAAGTGAGAAGAGCCCTGCTGAGAGAGGGTCAGGCCTGGAGGGCAGCCTATGGCACAGGTAGTGCGGGGGGTAGGGGGCACTAGGCTCCTGTCACAATCCTCCAATTGTTCTGAAAGCGGAGCTCCTCTGAAACAGCTGGGTCCTTGCAGAGGTGGCAGCTGTGATGAATCTGAACACTCACCTCTGTGTTTTTTCTAAAACATTCATTTCTCTGAAGGAAAAGCGCACAGGAAACCACACGACCTCCACTGAAATGTGTGCAGTAGCCGGGCTTGGTGGCTCAGCCTGTAATTCCGTGCCTTGGGAGGCTGAGGTGAGTGGATTGCCTGAGCCCGCGGGTTCAAGACCTGCCTGGGCAACTTGGAGAGACCTTATCTCTACAATAAATCAAAAACTTAGCCGGGTGTGGTAGCACGTGCCTGTAAGTTCCAGCTACTTGGAAGGCTGAGGTGGAAGGATCGCCGGAGCCCAGTGGCTCAAAGCTGTGGTGGCCAGGAGCGGCCATCACACTCCAGTCTGGGCAACAGAGTGAGAATCTGACTCAAAAAAAAAAAAAAAAGAAATGTGTGCAGTGACTGCAGCTAATTTTCTGGAAGCAGAATATGCCTGGGGGCACTGGGAAGTGGGAGGATGCCTCTGTTCTTGGCCCCTCCTCTAAAGCAGTCAGAGCTTCATATCCCTTTCCCTCAGCACAAATAAATCTAACCAGGGCAGGTGCAGTGGCTTCACACCTGTAATTCCAATACGTTGGGAGGCCGAGGTGGGAGGATTGCTTGAGTTCAAGAGTTCGAGTCAAGCCTGGACAACATAGTGAGATTGCATCTCTACAAAAAATAAAGAGCTTGGCCAGGCATGGTGGTGCACACAGGTAGTTCCAGCTACTCTGGAGGCTGAGGAGAAAGGGTCACCTGAGCCCAGGAGGTCGAGCCTGCAGTAAACCAGGATTGTGCTCTCCAGCCTGGGCAACAGGGCGAGACCTTGACTCAAAAACAACAACAACAACAAAACAAATCCACTCAGGAAAGATGTGCAATTTGCTGACATCTTCATGAAAGCTCTCGATTATTCTCCATGAGGCAATCTCCCCTGCTCTCCTCAGCCTGTCTGGTTGGACAGGTGTCAGCTGCCTCCCACTCCTGGACAGTCTCCTTCCAGCCACATGCCACTCACGAGCATCTCCGGATGGAATCGCCACACTCGACTCCTTGCTTAGCACTGAAGGGTCCTCACCGATCCCCTCTCTAGTTGAGGTGGGCGTTGTAAGCAGCACAAACTTGAAGTGTCACACTGATTCTCAGAGACTTCTCCTATGTTCCAACACAGCGTTTCTTTCCCATGAAGAACTCAGTCCTAGGCCAAGGGTCTGTATTCAGCAGGCCAAAGTGAGCTAGGATCTCTGGTTCCTGCCAGTAGCCAACAATTTCAGCCACTCCTTGCCTTGTCTAGGAAAACCATGGTCATTTGTTGCTGCCTACTCTTGGCCTAGGCAGGGCTGTTGGTCTAATAGGACCATACTCACATACCACTTCTCTGCAGAGGTTTGTGGTTGGGCTGTGTCTGCTGGAACCTCAATACCAAAGGTAAGGGTGGAGGGAGAGGCTGCCCTATTCCTTAAGCCCATCACTAGGACCCCCAAGAGAGTGAATGCAGAGGTTTGATTTCTGGGGTGTAACACCTGTAACATTTGAGGTAGATTTGTGGGGATCAGTCGCCCAAGAGTACGAGTTTATTCATTTATTCAACCAGTAATTATTATGCTCCTATGATGGTTCAGGTGCTGTTCTAGGGATTGGAGAGCCAGAGTTGAGCAAAGCAGAATACCTATCCTTAGGAGAGCTGGAGATGGCCAAATCGCCTTCTCCAGAAAGCAGGCTCCAAGATGGAGTTCAGTGTGTAGGATATTTACCAGGGAGTGTCCTTGGGCTTGATCCCTGTGGAAGGAAGGGAGAGGATACAGGATTGGGCAGAGAAAGAAACAGCTGCAGTTTCCACTACTAACCCCATGAAGAACTCTGGAGCCAACATGTGGGACAGAGTTGAATCACACCAGGCCTTACACTCTGACTTGATCAGCCTTTGGATGTGAGCCAGAACAGGAAAGGTACAACTTTGGGCGAGGCACCTCCCTACCTCAGAGGTGAACAACCCCGAAGAGGCTGATAGCCAGTGTGCTGTCTGCTAACAACAATCTCAGCAGCTGAGGCACCAGTTCTTCCTTGAGGTAGAGTCTGGGAGACACATCTCTGCTCCCTTTTCTGTCTTCAGTGTGCGCTGCCCAAATGCACTTTTTTGTAAATGTTCTGGAAGGCACTCCTCCAGGGTTCCAGTGGGTCTCTATTCCTGGGGAAACTTGGAAGAGGACAGCTCGTGGGACTGATTAATTGTAGCCTCAGCCACTGCAATCGATGCTCATGTTTTCATTTCTCATGGCACATTGTAGATTCTTCCTGTTCTCAGCTGGGCATGAGGACCCGGCTGGTGTGCAGCCCTTTCCCAAGGACCCATTCGGAGACCCTGCATGATTAACTTTGGGGTCCTTAGCCCTAAAGGATCTCCAGCAGAGCTCTGTGCACGCTATGTCTGAACAGTATTTAATGGGCGGGCAGGTTCTCTGAACCTTCTTTTCCCCCTAGGCATCATGTGACCGATAAAAGTAACTATTAAGGATTGTCTGTTCAGAGTCAGGCACCAAGTCAGAGGCTTCACGTACCTTATTTCCTCCTTGTAGTCCTGCCTTAGGCTCGTGCCTGCTCTGGAATTTTCTCTTCTGGTCCATTCTGTATCCAATACTCTTTCTTTTCCACTTCATTATCTTCACTAAAGATATCCTTACATATTTTATTCATGCCAAGACTCTGAAAGTAGACTACAGACAGTTGTGCACTTCTGAGAATAAAAACATATTTGTAGGTAGCAGGTCACTCCCAATAAAAGCCCCTGGGCTTGGATTAGTTAAGGCACTTCTGGTAATAAGTGACAGAAACACAAGTCAAATGAGCTCAGGCCAAGGAGGGGATTTATTGGGTTACTTCTAGGAAAGCTCACAGAATCCCAGGGCTTGAGAACTGTGAGGCTCTCAGGGGCTGGAGCCTGGGGTTCTGTACCCCTCGATGGTGGAGGCAACTCGGGACTCATACTTGTGTACCTACTATCATTTTCTTAAGAGACATATATAAGAACAGGGAAGGCAGCTCCTGATGGTTGGGGCCTGCTGTAGGCTCTTTATGCTTCTACCTTTAAGCTCTGCTGCTCCTCGTAGGTCTTAAACACCATTTAGGTCCCACTGACCTGAACCACACCCTTCATAATGGAAGGAAATGCTAGGTCTTATAAGTTAGTTGTAATGATGGTATTCAAAGATCTACCTTTCTTCTTACACATATGGGTATGAAATGAGAGAAATAGTATAGTTAATGAAAAAATATAACAAAGTATATTAACTTTTGTTAAACAGTTACCATGGTTTTTTTCTAATCTCTAACTCACTTTGATGCTACTGCTATGTAGCCTTGTAATAATAGTTTGCTGAGGTGTTGTGTTCAATGCAGGAATAGACAATTTAAGGAAAAAAAAACCCTGGATCATGCTAATTAAAAAAAAAAGCAGATGCGATCTATCCTAATGAATAGTGTGATTTTCAATGAATAGGCAAGTGTGCACACAGGGCCTGATGCTTCCTCCTTGCAACTACAGCTGATGCCTATCAACCTTCCTAGGAAAGAGCCTACCTGGCTATGTGGAACAATTAACATTCGTCATGCAACAGGATGGTTGATTTAAGACCAAAAAGGGGAAACTTGTGAGACAAAGTTCATTTCTGCTCGAATATCCCTAACTCTGTGACAACACACGGCTTCCCAGAAGAATGTCTTGGAGACAAAACAAGATGGAGTACATATGCTCCCCCCCATATACCCCGTGTCATTTGTTTGAATCACTACATTCCTTCAAAGATCAGTGAGCCTGGCCTTACCTCTTCCTATACATACATAACATCTGACAGGTTTAGGGTTTATGCCTCTGTAATCTCCAACCAAATGTGCTCTTACACCCAAATCCTGATGTGATTCTGTTTTAATATAACTTCTGAGCAAATATGATATGATTTTGCATGTACTGAACTCTTATAAACAGTGGGCTGAAAAGAAAAAAAATAACTGGGTGTGGTGGCATACACCTGTAGTCCTATCTACTCAGAAGGCTGAAGTAGGAAGATTACTTGAGCCCAGGAGTTCAAGGCTGCAGTGAGCTGTGATCATGCCACTGCACTCCAGTTTGGGTGACAGAGTGAGACCCCTGACTCAAAACAAAACAAAACAGTGGACTGAAACACTGTGCTGGGCAGTCTGACAGAACTGCTCCTGGGCTACAGGCCTAAGTCTATAGCTCTCAGTAAGACTTCTGAATAAAACTAATGTTAAAACCTTGCCTTTTTGCTTTAGTCGACAGAGCTCACCACAGTTTGAGTGATTACATGATTTGTTTTTGAGTCGAAGTCTCACTGTTACCCAGGCTGGAGTGCAGTGGCACTCTCATGGCCACCACAGCCTTGACCTGCTGGGCTCAGGCAATCATCCACCTCGGCCTTCCAAGTAATTGGAGCTACAGGTGTGAGCTACCACACCTGGTTAATTTTTTGATTTGTTGTAGAGACAAGGTTATATTACCTAGGCTGGTCTCGAATCCTTGGACTCAGGCAATCCTCTCTCCGCCACCTCCCAAAGTGCTGGAACTACAAGCATGGGCCACCATTCTCGCCACTTGGAACTTTTAAGTAGCAAAAATTATAGCAACATATTTGGAAATACCTTTAAAATGTTAAAGCTAGTAATAGCAGAGAATTATGCAATGTATTTGAAAATTTAGCTTTAGAATTTTCTATAAAATGACCCATGGTGAAGGAAGAATATCAAAGTGTTTTTTTTTTAAGACTTCATTTGGGTTAAAATACAAGAATGATAAACATGATCAAAATTATTTGGAAAGTAACTACAAATATTACAAATGTATTCAAGGCAAACATAAAGATGCTAATCTTATGAAAGAAAACCAACAATAAAATCTGAATATTAAAGTGTGCAAAATGTATTTAATTATTTTCATAGCACTGATGAGTTGCAAATAGAATTTGCTGTCAGAGTTAACCCACGATGCTTCGTCCCAAGCACTGGGGAATTATCTCGAATGGTGTGTTCTGTACAAATATCTGCACTCTTGAGGAACATACTTGCATATCACAGCAGGACTTAAGTGTCTCAGATTCAGTCTGGCAGCTTTGAACTTTGAAATCCTCTTTGGAGTTTCTTCCATCCCTTCGGAGACTGTGTCTTTCCTTTTGGAGAGGCAGGTGACACCTGAGGAGCAGAGGCTTGGTGCGGTGTCAGAGGTGGAGGTAAGAATTCTTCTTCTACCATGATTCCAGGAAAAGCCTCTCCTGTGCCTAGTGAGGGTGAGAGCTCTGACTGAGGATTTCCTTGCTCTTCTTCCTTCTTCAAAGAGGGCTTGTGAGCCAGGATCCTTAAACCCCCTGGGTCATCGTGCCCAGTGACTTGCCTCTCTCCAGCACCACCGCATCCAAGAGGCTTTCTGCATCCTGGCCTCATGATGGCCTTCCAAGAGCCATGCTCCCCTTTCTCAGGGTCCACAAATATGTTGTAAATATCTGCTGGTGTTCTGATAACTGAGTGACCCAGGGCAAATGGGCCATCTCCAGGGCTCAGTTCCCAGCTGCGTCTGCCTCCCTCTTTCCTTTTACTGAAAACGGACGTCATTTTTTTCTTCCCCTGTATTTTGGGTTCGGTGGTGTGGGAAAAGTAGAATATTGGTGAAAATTCATCATGGTCTCCTGGACTGCCATGATCACAGTGGCAGGGTGTGGATGGTGCTTGGAATCATTGGCTTGACCTTGCGCCAATTCTGACTCTGAAATGTCCTTATGAAAACTCCCCTGGGTAAACAAACCCATAGACTAATGGGGAATCCAATCTTTTTTTCTCTTCCCTTCATTTGTGACCCCCATCTCCAGCTCACTGTCAAGCTCACCCGGCAGGTTTTCTTGTCTCTCCAGTTCTTCCAGTCGAGCCCACAGTTCCTCATCTGTAAGCAAAGCATCCTTGAACTTGACGTTATTTTCAAAACCTGAAGTTTTGGGTTTTGAATGAAGTTTGTGTGCAATCTGGGGGTTTTCTTTTTAATTCAGAGTCTTTGAATGTGTTTTCTTATGCCACTAAGATCACCACCCTATCACTCCATTCCTACAGATCTGCTGGGAATGCAGCCTTAGATTCAAAGTTTTTCATTGCTTTCATGAAGTCATCCAGGGCTTTCCTTCCACATTCCTTCTTACTCTCCACTAGACCCACCGCTTGCTTTGCAGAGCACTGGCAATGCCAGTTGTCCCTAAGGAGAACAGTACAGTGATTTTGTTGGTGTTTACAACCCTTCTTGGCATGAAGGTCAGAGGCCTGAGCAGCACCATGACCTCATAGGGCAGCCTGTTGGGTAAGACTCGAAGGTGCTTTTTCCCTGTTGCTGGTACGTGGTTTCCTCTTGGTGCCTAAAGACATCTGTTCCTGTTCTTGCAGCCTGTCATGGGTGCAGCTCCCTGGAGGCGACCAAGCAGGCTGGGTGGTGGAGCACACAATGGGGCTCCATGGCCTCCGGCTGTGCGTGTGTGTTGTGGGTACCGCTGTCAGGACACTGCTCTAGTTGTGGAAACTGTAGTACCCAATGTCCTCCAGCTGAGTCCTTGTCAGATCCTTTCTCCAGTCAGTCTTCCCAGCTCCTCTGAAAAATTCCACTGAAAGATAAATCATTCCAGAGATGGATGGTGGTGATAGTGGTGCTAGGATTACAGGCATGAGCCCCCTCATGCCTGGCCCACAGTTTTGTTTAATTTTAAAGACAGGATCACTCTGTTGCTCAAGGCTGAGTGCAGTGACACGATTAGAGCTGACTGCTGCCTTGAACTCCTGGGCTCAAGCAATTCTCCTGTCTCGGACTTCCAAATTGCTGGGATTACAAGCATAAGCCTAGGATCATCTGAGCCTAGGATGTCAAGGCTGTGATGAACCATGATTTTGCCACTGCGCTCCAGCCTAGGTGACAGAGTAAGCGCCCAACTTAAAAAAAATAAAAAAGATTAATTAGTCCCAATTGAGACAAGTAACAAAAAACTTTGCTGTCATGGTTGTGATTTTTCTGGAACAACTTTTGGTTCTAATTAAACCAAATACATCATCCATCTGTATATCCATGTTCACAGCAGCATTATTCACAAAAGCCAAAAGGTGGAAGCAATCCAAGTATTCATCAACAGATAAATAGATAAACAAAATGTGTTCTATAACTACAATTCGATCTTGAAAAGAAAGGAAATTCCAACACATGCTACATCATGGAGGAAACTTGAAGACATCATATTAAGTGTTATGGACTGAATATTTGTGTCCCCCCCACCACAAAATTCATCTGCCAAAGTCCTAACCCCTGATACGATGGTATTTGGATGTGGGACCTTTCAGTAATTGGGTCATGAGGAGGGAACCTCCATGATAGGATCTGTCTACAACCCAAAGAGGGCCTTCACCAGAACTGGACCTTGCTGGCACCTTGGTCTCAGACTCCCAGCCTCCTGAGCAATGATAAATACATTTCTGGATCTCTTTTTGTTTTTGTTTATTTTTTATTTTTAGAGATGGGGACTCACTATGTTGCCCAGGCTGGTCTTGAACTGCCCTTACATTGTCCTCCCACCTTGGCCTCCCAAGTGTTGGGATTACAGGCGTGAGCCACCATGCCCAGCCACATTTCTGTTGTTTTTAAACCGCCCAGTCTACAGTACTTTGTTATAGTACCCCAAACTCACTAAGCAAAAAGCAAATCACAAAAAGGCAAATACTATATGATTCCACTTATATGAGATACCTAGAATAGTCAAATTCATAGAGACAGAAAGTGAAATGCTACTTGGCAAGGCCTAGAGGGAGAGAGAAATGAAGAGTTGTTGAATGAGTATAGAGATTTAGTTTTGCAAAATGAAAGAGTTCTAGATTGGTTGCACAACAATGTGAAGATACTTAATGTTACTGACCTGTACACTTAAAAATGATTAAGATGGCAAATTGTGTTATGTGTATTTTACCATAATTTTTTTGTTTAAGAAATGGTGTTGTGCTCTGTCATTCAGGCTGAAATACAGTGACTGTTTGCAGGCATGATCATGGTGCACTATAACCTTGAACTCCTGGCCTCAAGTGATCCTCCTGCCTCCTGAGTAATTGGGACTGCAGGCATGTACCACTGTGCCCAACTCTATTTTACTATAATTAAAAAAAAAAGACAATGTCTCCTTTTTTTACATGATCGTGGCATTAAAGGAAAGTTTGGTGTATATTAAAACATCACAAGTTGTTATTTTAATACTACATATAAAATGGAATAACTAGGTTTTTGGCTCCCTTTGGGTGGGGCACTTGAAAATTGATTGCCACGGGGATTGGTTCTTGGCTGAGTGGAACCATGCAGAGAACCCCTGACTGGTTGGTGTTCCTGAATCCCTGTTCAAAAAGTTAAAACAAGTTCTCAACTCGATCACTATGACCCTACAGGGGACATTCTCCTCAGTAACCCATGAGATTTGGCCCAGCCCCCTTCAGTCTAATTTGAGATGCTCTCCTCCTTGTTTTGTAGGCCTCAGCCACATGGGCTTCTTCTATTTCCGAACACACACCAAGCTCACTCCTGAAACAGAGCCTCTCCACACGCCCGCATCTCTGCCTAATAAATACAACTCCTGCAAATCATGGAACTGGGTCCTTCTCACCCTTCAGGTTCACCCAATTTTTCTCCCCCAGGAGGCCTTTAATAACCACCTACTCAGTAAAAGTTTCCTGGATAGTCTCTCTCACGACATTTATTCAAATATCTAGTTGTGTCAGGCATGGTGGCTCATGCCTGCAATCCCAGCACTTTGGGAGGCTGAGGTGGCATAATTGTTTGGGCCTAAGAGGTTGAGACAAGCTTGGGAAAACATATTGAGAGCTCACCTCTACAAAAAGTTAGAAAATATAGCTGGTTGTGGTGGAACATGCCAGTAGTCACAGCTACTTGGGAGGCTGAGGAGGATCCCTTGAACCCAGGAGTTTGAGGCTGTGGTGAGCTATGATTGCACCACTGCACTCCAGACTGAGCAATAAAGTGAGACTTTGTCTCAAAACCAAACCAAACCAAACCAAACCAAACCAAACCAAACCAAACCATTGTCATTGTTTATTTCCCCACTAGGCTCCCATAATGCTTCCCACTAGATTCTAAGTTCCACAGGGGCAGGGACCATGGATATGCACAATGACCACTCTTAACTAGAGTATCCAAGAGTGGCCCTCACATTTTAGGTTAAGGAAAAGTTCATATAAGAATCCAAATCCCAATTTCTCCTGAAATGTTGAAAACGGAGACCTCCAGGTTAAAAACTCTAGGCCTGTGCTGGGCAGCTGTCTCCTTTTTCAGACAGGGTGGGAGAATTCCAGCTTCCACAATCCCCCACAGCCCTCTTTATTCAACCCACTTTCCTATGTAGTCATTGTCGGCATTTGAGTTTGTAAGCCCTGGATACAAAGTGGGTTAGAGAAATGCCTGCATCAATCTATCTCACTCACCTGGTTCTCAGATGCAGGTCCTGATGGTGGGCTCATGTTGTGATGAGTAGGACGGGGGAATCCAGTCAGAACCTCTGGGTAGGTTTGGTCCTCAGCTCAGAATTGTGGTTCCTCTGTTCTCCATAGACAGGAAGGGTTGATCTGACTCAGTAATGATTTGAGCCAAGAAAAAGCGAGGGAGAGATGGAGGGAAGAATCTTTGAATCCCACTGGTATCTAAATACTGGGAGAATGGCAACTTGGGAACAGGAAATTTGGTCAACCCAGTTCCTTATAGAAATACCAACTTATGAAATACCACCTTTAATGGGACATCATGCCAGCCTGGTCCATTGGCAGAGAGTGGTAATCTGGAATTCCGGGGCGTTGGAACCTCCCTCTAGGCTTCCCAAGGGTGGAACACCTTTGACACACTCTGGTGAGATGAACCTGATGAGGCATGTTGTTTGATGAAAAGAAGGGAACATTTAACTACTTTCACATTCTTTGGGCACAAATAAGCCTGACTGAGTTTGGTGCTCTGATTCAAATGTTTGACCTGATTGATTTCATCATGTTTTCTTGTTGGACTCATCAACATGTCTATCAGAGTGGCCATGTTAAAAAGCAAATTAAGTCACCCTGTACCAAGAGTCACACACTCAAATGCCCACACAGGTGAGGGGGAAGATATAAATAGTAAATATGTCTCATTAAGGCCTATTAAAGGAGCTGCCAAGGAGCTGGGACTACAAGCGTGTGCCACCACACATGGCTAATTTTTTAAATTTTTTTTAGAAATGAGATCTTGCTATGTTGCCCAGGCTGTCCTCAAACTCCTGGCCTCAAGCAATACTCCCACCTCAGCCTCCCAAAGTGCTGGAATTACAGGTATGAGCCACCGTACCCAGTCTCATCCACGTTCTTAGTCTCCTCCATGGCATCATGAGCCTCCGCCCCTCTCAAGGGACTGGGACCTCAGTATGGGTGACATTGCTTTGCCAAGTCTCAGGAGCCCAACTGATTTGTGTGAGAATTTCCACTGCTCCCCCCAAGAGCAAGAGGCTGAAGAGAGGGAGAAGCAACGTTGCAATGCTGGTGCGGCCGCTGCTATAGCTTGTGGCCACCATTTGCTAAAACTCACCTGTGTGTGCACTCAGGAGTTGGTCATGCATATCACCTCCACAAGAGAAGCATCATGTATTCATTCATTCATTCATTCATGTTGTTACACAATTGTGAATACAGTTGACTCTTGAACAATGCAGGGATTAGGGGCGCTGACCCCGTTTGCAGTCAAAAATACTTGTGTAACTTTCTGACTCTCCCAAATGTAACTATTAATAGCCTAATGTTGACCAGAAGCCTTTCTGAGAACACAGTCACTTAATACCATCTTTTGTATTTTATAAGGTTTATATACTGTATTCTTATAATAAAATAGGCTAGAGGAAAAATGTAATAAGAAAATCTTTTTTTTTTTTTTTTTAGTGAGAACATATGGTACTCTATTTTTTGTTTCTGTGATAGATCACTGAGTATGATAGACTCTAACTCCATCCAAGTTGCTGTGAAGTTCATATGTTTGTGCTTATTTATGGCTGCATAATATTGCCTGTGATCTTTTATAGATGTTCTTGCCAGATAGAATGACCTTTGTATGCAGATATCAAAAATAAAAAAAGACTTCCCAATATCTAACTTGAGTATCTCAGTGGAGGAATGACTAGCTGAGAGTATATACTGGGGGTGCCAAAAAAATGTATTCACATTTTAAGCAATATGACCTATGTATTACTTTTAGTTTGCCATAACCAGAAGTGTCTAGATGCTGATGATAACCACTTTGAGCACCTCTTGCAATTGCAGAAGTAAAATGAGTCTTATATTAATCTACAATTTTAATAGTTTTTTCCTTGCTTAAAATGTGTAAACATTTTTGGGGGGCACCTCTGTAGTGATGTGGTAGCCTGTACCAGCTTCTGGTATAGCTCTCAGATGTGTGTGTGTATGTGTGTGTGTGTGTGTGTGTGTGTGTGTGTGTGTGTGTGTGTGTGTGTGTGTATGTGTGTAGGAGGTTGCTTGCTAGGGAGTCAAGCTATTTAGGTTAAAAAACTGGTTCTATTATTATTATTATTTTATATCTTTCTCTCTTGCCTTTAACAGTGAACCCTACTCTTAGGATGGTCCTCCTAAACTGAGAGAGAAATTGATGTGTGTCCTGCCAGATTATCCTATTAACCAGGTTGTGTCACTAATTAGGCAAGTTCTTTAACCTTTCCTAGCTTCAGTTTCCTCAGCTATAAATGAGGATCGTGCATATCACACAGATTGTTATGAGAATGAATGAGACAGTTCATGAAAAATACCTAGAATAGAACCCGGCAGGGAGTGAGTACTGTTATCATTTGGGAAATTTGAAGTCCACTTGCATTCTCATTGGCAATGTACTGTCAATTCTTTTTTTTTTTTTTTGAGTTGGAGTCTCACTCCATCTCCCAGGCTGGAGTGCTGTGGCACAATCACAGCTACCCCAACATCGACCTGCTGGGCTCAGGCGATCCTTCCGCCTCAGCCTTTCAAGTAACTGGAACTACAGGTATGCGCTACCATGCTCAGCTAATTTTTGATTTGCTGTGGAGACGAAGTCTCGCCAAGGTGCCTGGGCTGGTCTCAAACCTACAGACTCAGGCAATCCACTTGCCTTGGCCTCCCAAGATCTAAGAAGATCTTATGTCCTTACACTGGGAGGATTGGTGAAGGTCTTCCACTACATGGAACCAGTCTGAGAGAAGTAGCTGTTTTTTGTTTTTGTTGTTTTTTTCCTCACATACCTGATATTCAACAAAAGATCACAAGGCATAAAAACAGAAAAATATGCCCTACTCAAGAGATGAAAATAAATCTTCAGAAATCAACCATAAAGAAACAGAGGCTTCAGTTATTAGAAAAATATTTTTGAACAATTGCCTTAAATATGTTCAAAGAGCTAAAGAACAGCACAAATACAGACTGAAATAAAATCAGAAAAACTAAATATGAACAAAATAATATAAACAATGAGAATTTAAAAAAAGAAACTAAGAAATTTTGGAGCTGAAAAATATAGCAACTGAATAGAAAATTCACTAGAGGGGTTCAATAGCAGATTCAAACAGGTAGAAGAAAGAATCAGTAAACTTGAAGACATGTCATTAGCAATTATTGAATTGAGGCATAGATAGAAAAATATTTAAGAAAAGTAAACAGAGCTCAAGGAACTTATGGGACACTATAAAAAAGACAAACATGTTTTGGCATTTGTAGAAGGGGAAGAAAGAGAGAGAAAGGGGCATAGAGCTTACTGGAAAAAGAAATGGCCCAAACTTCCTAAATTTGAGAAAAGACATGGATATACAAATTTAAGAATCTCAAAAAACTCTAAGTAGAATATAGAATTTATTTATTACACGTATTATGTTTCTTCTTACATGTTTAAACTTCAGTCACCTTCAAAGTACTCTCCATTTGATATAATATACCTACTGAGATACTTTTTCCACAGCTCAATACAGTTTTTGAACTGATCAATTCTTATGCCCTTTAGTGCTTCTGCTGCTTCTTATTTCACCTCTTCCACATCAGCAAAATGTTTCCTTTTGAGGACATTTTTTTTCATCCAGGAAAACAAACAGACAAAAAATCACTTGGGGTGAAACTGGGTGAATAAAGAGGGTGGAGCATGGGAGTCATGTCATTTTTTGTCAAAAACTGCTGAACACTCCACAGTGTGGGCCCGGACATTCTTATGGTGGAAGAACCAGTCACCTGTGTGCCACAACTCAGGGCATTTCTTCTGCAAATTGTGATGCAACCTTTTCAAAACTTCCAGATAAAAATTTCCATTGATTATTTGATCCAGAGGAACAAATTCCAAGTGTACTACAAGGGTCCTGCCCTCCAAAAGATAATACCACTTTTTTTGGAATCCATCATAAACCCAAAGAGATCCATACTGAAACATGTTAAACTCTTAACTCTGAAAGCTAAAGAGAAAGAGATAATCTTGAAAGCAGCAAGAGGAAAGTAACTCATCCCATCAAGAGAACCTAAATAAGATTATCAGTGGATTTCTCAGCAGAAAAATTGAAGTCAGAAGTCAGGAGATGTTATAGTTCAAGTTCTGTTAGACAAAATAACTGTCAGTCAAGAATTGTAGCCCTAGCAAAATTATTTAAAAAAAAAGTGAGTGAGAAATTAGGATATTCCCAGAAAAACAAAAGTTGAGAAAGTTCATTATCATCAGACTTCCCCAGTAAGAAAAGCCAAAGGAAGTCCTCAAGTTGAAATAAAATGATATCAGAGAGTAACTCAAATAGAAATACAAAGCTCTCTTGTAAATGTAAATACTTGAACAAATATAGAAACCAGTGTTATTGTAATTTTAGTTTGTAACTCCACTTTTTATTTTCTTGTATTATTTAAAAGATAAAAAATTATAAATTTATGTCATTAGGTATACAACATACAAAGATGTTATTTGTGACATTAATAACATCAAGTGGGAAGTGGGATACAGCTGAAAAAGAGTAGAGTTTTTTTTTTTGAGTTGGAGTCTCACTCTGTCACCCAGACTGGAGTGCAATGGCCGCTCCCGGCCACCGCAGCCTCTACCTGCTGGGCTCTGGCATTCCTTCCACCTCAGCCTTCCAAGTAGCCAGAATTACAGGCATGCGCTACCATGCCCGACTGATTTTTTTTTTTATTTATTGTAGAGATGAGGTCTCGCTGCCCAGGCGGGTCTCGAACCCATGGGCTCAGGCAGTTCACTCACCTCAGCCTCTCAAAGGCGTGGGATTACAGGATGAGCCACCGAGCCCGGCAAGAGTAGAGTTTTTAAATGTGATTGAAGTTAAGCTTTAATAATACATTTAGAAAACAATTAACAAGATGGCAATAGTACATTTTGTAACTATTTTAAATTTAAATGAATTAAATTCTCCAATCAAAAGACACAGATTATAAGACTAGGTTGTACGGGGTATCAGACAGTCTGGACCCAAGCCCTGCTCCTTTGCTTGTTAGATATGCAATTTCAGTAGGCTACCTAAACACTTGGAACCTCAGTTTCTTGATTTAGAAAATGGGGACAATAAGTTCCCATCTAATCAGAGGATTAAACACAAAGTCGTTGATGTGGCATATTTTTAAAAAAGCTATCTGTAACTAAGGATTCTATTTTTCTTGGGGTCATTATGGAAATGCAGAGAAAGAAAAAGAGGAGAGGGGAGGATGATACTTGAAAGACATTTAAGATTTGAATAGGAACACATGAAGTCACTAAGATGAAAGTGAGAACTCAGACCAACATGAACTTGATGACCTTGTAATTAGAATTTTGTACTTGGTCACAATTATGGAGCACTGACCGCATGCCAAATATTTTTAACTGTTGTTTTGTTTTTAAATGACCTTATCCCCATTTCACAAATGAAACTACTGAGACTCAGGGAAATGAGAAAATAGCCAGGCTGGGAATTGAATCCTGAAGTATAAGCTTTTTCCACAGCACTGTGGCAAAAACTATCTTCGGTTCTGTGCTTCTCAGCCTAGCAGAAGCAAGACAAAAAGAGTGAGGCCACCCCCATCTTCAACCCGTCATCACAATCCCCACCCTCACCTTCTCCATTTGAGCCCAGTAGTCCAGCACATCACTTGCAAAGTTAAATTCCTCAGGCGTGTCATAGTCATTCCATCTGAGAACTCCAGGTCCTGATAAAGACTGGCATCTCAGCTGCCAAAGTGCAGAATAGAAATGGTAGGAGGATTTGTGGATACCACAGAGGACCCGGAACCTCATAAGCAACTGCATGGTGAAACAGTTGTCATGAACTGGGCAGAGTTATCAAGTTCCCACCTGCATTGAGAAGAGATAGCTAATAGGTTCATTCTGTAACAAGAACTTTCTTCACAAAATAGATGCATGTTTTTTGTTCATTCCTAGAATTATAGCTTTGTCTCAGTTCCCCAGAAGCTGGAAGGCATAACTCAATGATTTTGGTGGGGATTTCTCTTCCCAGTTGAGGAACTACAATTCAGGAAATGCTGGGTAGGGACTGCAGCTATGACAAGAGGTTGCTATAAATTCCAGGGGTCTACTCCTTCAACTCACTGAAATTTAGGCCTAGGATTGCAGTTATGTGGCTATTCCCTTTGTGGTAGAAACTCACCATTTAAAAAGTTCTGTTCCCTATGCTACCCTTACTCTGGAGACCTCTCTTTCTGCCACACCTGATCATGTGGTTCACACGTAAGTCATCATATCTTTAGATGATTCCACTCCCTGACTAAAGTTGATTGGTCCGTGACTTTTTAACCTAGGCTGAGCCAATTGTAATTCCTCTCCAAAATTCTGTGTGTGTGTGTACTTGATAATAAGATAAGATAAATAATGCTTTCTTTCTCTGGTGGAAGGCATACAATGCACATTTTGGTACTGTTTGTGGTTATGATTCCTATCATGTGGAGATAATCCCCCTACCTAAGAGAATGAAGCAAGTGTACAAGAACTTAGAGATGAGAGTCCTAAGAATCCGCAATCATTCAAGTCCCTGGTTCAAACTGTTCTGAGATCACTCTGCATCTTTCCTGCTCTTGTTAATATCCTTCCTGGGTCCTGTGATCCAACTGTTTCTGTTTTGCCCGAGATTGGGTTTCTGTCACTTGAGACTCTAAGGATACTGACAAACATTCATCATTATCCTCAGGGCAGACACTGATAATATCACAGCACCTTCCCACAGGCCTGGCATGTGACCTTGAGATCTTCCCTAGGATAATGTTCCAGGCAGCTATTACCAATCTATCAGAGTTGACACATAAAATGAAACCTCTTTGCCCTCTCAAATCCTGACAAATGCCACAACATGAGAGCAGAACCTTCAATTATTAGGGACATTCTTAAAGTTTTATTGCTAAAATTGGCTTAAGCTACACCCTCTATTTCTATGAAAATGTTGATTGAAGAAAGTCACTTCACAAATAGCTTTTGGAGTCAAACACTTTATCGCTGGTGACAATTCAGTCTCCTCTCCCCCACTGTTTTTTTTTTTTGGAGTTGGAGTCTCACTCTGTCGCCCAGACTGAAGTGCAGTGGCTGCTTCCGGCCACCGTAGCCTTGACCTGCTGGGGCTCTGGCGATCCTTCCGCCTCAGCCTTCCAAGTAGCTGGAATTACAGGCATGTGCTACCATGCCTGGAGAATTTTTTGATTTATTGTAGGGATGAGGTCTCACCAAGTTGCCCAGGGAGGTCTCGAACCTGCGGACTCAGGCAATCCACTCACCTCAGCCTCCCAAGGCACAGGATTACAGGCTGAGCCACTGAGCCCCCTCTCCTCTCCCCTAGTTTCAGCAAAAATACAATACTTTTTGACAATAAACTCATAAATTAGACCAATAAAACTAATAATGTCCAGCAAGTGGTCCTTTATTCTCAAACTGACATCAGTAGGCTGCCACTAAGAATTATCTGCTTTGCTTAAATGGGGTGCTCTCCAATTTGACTTGGTTCCCACCATCCTCAGTTTGTTACATCTGCCTGCTTCTCCACTTATGGTAGGTAGTTTTGCAGCCCCTAGGGACTTTTGAGCTTAAGATCTCTGATCTAGACCAATATCCCAGGAGGGACAGCAATTTTCTAAAGGTTGCAAGGCAAGTTTTACCTGCAGAACAGATTCTAGAAGTTCACCCTGCTCTTCTTCTTCTTTTTTTTTAACATGTACTTTCCCTCGCAGGCCTAAGCTGATTTAGAGTGAGAATATCAGGCTCAATTGTTATTTTTCTAGCCATGTGTATATGTGACCTCAGAATCTTCCTTAAAATACTAACTCACTCTTTTCCCCAAAGACAATATAAACAACCCCTTAATAAGTAACTGAAAAACAAAACAAAAGAGAGACCTATAATAAGAAAATTCATTAACCCTTTATTATGGGTTGAATTTGTCCTTCCCAAAATGCCTATGGTGAAGTCCTAACCTCCAGTTTTTCAGAATGTGATAGTATTTGTATACAGAATCTTTGAAAAACTAATTACTTTAAAATGAGGTCATTAGGGTAGGCCTTAATTCAATGTGACTGCTGTTCTCATGAAAAGAGGAAATTAGGACACAGACACACTTGGAGGGAGAATGCTATGTGAACATGAGGTAAGCTGTCCACAAGCTAAGGAGAAAGACTTTAGAAGAAAACACCCTGATCTTGGATTTCTAGCCTCCAGAGCTATGAGATAATAAATTTCTGTTGTATAAGTCACCTAGTCAGCAGTAATTTATTATGGTTTCCCTAGAAAACTAATATACTCCTCTTGATCAAATAAAGAAGAAATGATTTTGATATCATCTTATAAATGTTTGTGATTCTAATTTAATCTTCCTCTTGTGAGAGGGACAAACACAGCTGAGGTAAACTATGGTAGCTGAGAGCACAAGAAATCAAACAGCAGAAGTTCAAATTCCAGCCCTCTCAACCACCACCTACGTAACTTGGAACAATTGGCTTAACTTCCCTATACAACATGGAAATATTGCCAGTATCTATAGCCTAAAGTTGTGATGGTGAATGAACAACATTTGCATAAGACACTTGAACACAGACACAGCACAGACAACTACTCTGGAAATAAGAACTCCTGTTAGTTATCACTCTCCCTAGGGGAAATTCGCATTGAATAATGAACCCTGACAAAAAGAAATGACTCCTTTACCTTTGGAATTAACCTTAAAACGTCATTTTGGTTAGTGATGAACTGCAAATACACAGTGGTCTCATAAAATTATAATAGTGCACTTTTATTGTACATTTTCTGCATTTAGATATGCTTACATACACAAATACTTGCCTGTTGTGTCACAATGACCTACAGTATAAAATATAGTAACGTGCTCCACAGATGTGTAGACTAGGAGCAATAGGGTATACTGGAGAGCCTAGGTATGTAAGAGATGACACCGTCCAGGTTTGTGTTAGTACACTCTATGATGTTCCCTCAATGACAAAATCACCTAACAACACATATCTCTGAACTGTCCAGGTCGTTAAGCAACACATGACTCCACGTCTATGTCTATATCCATATCTATCTATTCCTCACCATGCTTGACACATAGTAACTACTCAAAAAATGATAGATTCTTCTATTCTTTGACATAATTTGGAAAGCTGACAGATGAAATATGGGAAGAGAAAAGCCAATGTTCCCCCAAAATAAAGTTATAAAAACATATTTTTAATTTCTCAAGTATTTATCGTGAATGTGCCATGTATGGCTTTAAATATTACCAGAGATTAATTAGACTGAAAGAGTTTCTACTTTCTTGAAGCATCGTCTAAGCACATCCTATAAAATAATTTTAAAGAACAATTTCTTGAAATGCTTAAAGTACATTCTGAAAACTATCTGTCACTGTGGCTTTGAGAGGCAGCTGGACTCCCACTACATGTCCAGATACACAGTACCTTGAAGAGTTCTTGCAACTGAGCCTTGACTTCACAAGACTTTGAACTAATAAAGCTACTGAATGAGGCAGCATACTCGGTGTGTTATAGGGTATCCCAGAGTTACAAAGCCAGGATTTGACTTTTGGTTTTATCCCCTACCAGCTAAGTAATCTTGGATACTGTTCCTGTCTCTGAATTTGAGGGTACAATAACAATACCTACTTTCTGACTTGTAAGGATTAGTGAACCAATCCACATAAATCACTTGACTGGCTCCAAGTGTGGTACACAGTAAGGACTCAATAAATGTTGAGAGGCTTTTTAAGTCCCAGCAAATTCTGAAGCCACACCCCTCCCCATTAGTTTATTTCAAATTATATTTTTAAATGAAAGGCATTCACTTTATAGAAAGTGGACTAACTTCTGCATAGAGAAGATTTATTTTGAGCATTCACCTTCTGGATTTGTGCCCTCCTTCCATGGCCCACCACATTCAGAGTCGCCTAACATTAAGTCAATTCCCTTCTGTGTGCCAGCCACTGTGTTACACATATTACAGGAAGTTTCCCATTTAATCCTCTCACCTAATATCAGCAGCTTCATTGTGCAGTTAAGGTAATGAAGTATCAGAAAAGTTAAGCAATTTGCCCAGATTCATTCAACTTATAAGTAACATTGCCAGAATTTGAAATTGGATTTTAAGTTTGGGAATCCATATAGAGTTTACTGCCCCATGGCACATACATGCTCACGCACATGTACATACAAATACATATACACACCAAAGAAGCTGTTGTTCAACTCCTTACCTGGTATGATTTAGGACATGGCTAGGGTAGGCCTTGAATAGATATAGTAAAGGAGGCATTGTATATTTGGTTCTCTATCATCAGGTCCTTCCCAGGGTTGTGCATACATCTAAACTTGGCTCCTGGCCACAGCCAAGGGGAACTTTGAACAGAGAACTCGTCAGGAGTCCAGTGATTCAGTAGGGGAAGGAGATGCTCAGGGAGAACAGGACAGAAAATAATTACAGGTCTTTACAGAGAACTAATTAATTATAAAAACAAATCCTGTGTATGAAATCACCTGCAGTACTTGTGGAATCACTTAGCATTCAAGAGAACAAAGTCGAATGGGGCACTTTCACTAGCAGCTAACCCTGTGCCCCACTCCCAACCCGCATCCTCATGTTTTCTCCTCAATGACAGCTGAGAGGCACTGTGGCCTCATACATAAGAGCTTGTGTTCTGGAGGCAGAAAGATCTGGGTTTGAGTCTTAAGTCTGCCACTTAACGTCTGAATGATCTTTGTTGATTTTCTCACTCTCTGTCTTAATTGTCTTGTTTTTTATTTCATTATTATTTTTTCTTATCGTCCATGCAGAATTAATTGTTTTTGGTTTGTAAAATAGAAATGATAATAGTAACAACTACTAGAAAACTACTTCCAGAGTTTTTCTCTGCTTATTTGTTTGTTAGGAATAGATAAAATAATTTCTATTTTATAGTGCTGGGCATACTCAACGTTTGTTGTTTTTATTAATTTGAAACATTAAGAGAAGCAAAATAAAGGGTTGTGGAATTCCAAAGTCTTGAACTAAAATCCTGGCCCAGTCATTTATAAGAAGGCACTTTGGCTACCCATTTATCTCTCAAAGATTGTTATTCTCATCTGTAAAATGAATGACTTATTGATAAGACTTGTTTCATGGGATCATTGAAAGGGTTATGTGATGTTAAGTGGGCTAAACACCTAGTTCAGGCATTCAGACACTGGGTTGATAGTGATGTCACATTGGATAAGCCAAGGTTGTCATGTGTAGTGCCTGCACTGTTGATCTTCTGCTGGAGCCATTTGAGAGCTATATCATTTAGCAATGGGGAATCTCCAGTTTTCTACCCCAACTTTCCATCCTAATCTCCTTTGAATCTGGGAAGAAAACACCTCACTACAAAGTAACTACTAAGGATTTTGGAGGACATCCAGGACATTCTTGCCAGGGCTGAGAGGCAAGAACTGGTTAACTGGCCACAGTAAGCAAAACATTAAACACTTTGAGATTAGATGAGATTGGGCATGCTCAGGGTGTAACGACTGTAAACAAAACATTAAATACTTGAAGTATTAAAGTAAAAAAATTCCCATTACTGAAGGAGAAGGAATAGAAGAAAATTATCTTCATTTTGAGAAGAGAATGAAAATAGGAGGAAAAGCCCATGAGACACTCTCTTGGAAGTTCTCCCTGTGAACTTCAACATGAGTCTGTGGTCAAGAAGACAGACTCTGGAGTCAGGCAACTGGGGTTTTACCTGTTACCAGTTCTGTGACACTGAGTAAGATTTTTAAATCCCTCTATACTTGGCTTTTTCCTCCTTAACAATGGATAAATAGTAGACACAGTAGAACTTTCTAAAGAGTCTATACATGTTCCTCCTTCATTTCTCAACATTTATTATAGCCAGACTAAGACCATTTAACTCCAGTTCTGGTAAATAAACTCCAGGTACAAGTGATACAAATCACTTCAATTCTAGAGTTTTTAAGAACAGATATGAGTTTTTTAGGGTTTTTGGGCACATATTACTACTTGAAATTCTCTTGTTTATTTAACTGACTTTTGACTTGTTGACTTGTTTTCTGTACTCCTGATTCGATTCCCCTGGAAACTGTGTGTGTAGAAAAGAACCTCATAACATGGCAAAGACTCCTGCCAGAGTACTGCTCCAGCCAGTTCAGGGTTTCCTGAAGGATGAGCGGCATTGGCAAATGAATGGACACAGACATGATGCTTATGTGGGACTGCTCGTTTATTATTATCAAACTTACAATATTTATAGCATTTTGTTATATAAGTTTTTAGGTGACACACACAGAAAAAACATCATTCAAATTTCCCAGGATGTAAGGACACATTAGGAACATTTCTCTTTAAACTTTTCCAAGTACGTTTTCCTTAACCTTCTAAAGTCTAATACAATCATTTTCCATGAAATCACTCATGGAAGAAAAGTAAAACAAAGCCTTATTACACCATAATTGCTTATGACCTCTTAAACTTGGTTATATACAAATTACAAAACAATTACACAAGCCAAGCACATAATCTATTTTAGTATCTGATAAACTACTCTCTGGAGCATTGGCATTTCTTAGGGTCCCACCAACAGATCTGGCACAACAGCTCACAATTGGTGGGACATCTACAACAGCCCCATATATCTCTGACTCGCCTCCAATCTGAGGGAACAAATGGTTTTAATCTTTCTTTAAGGAACACATGATACTTAAAGTTCTTATCCACAAGTTTCCTGGCAGGGGAAGTAGATTTTTCTTTGTTGGTATGCAACCAACAAAAATGTTGAACAATAGAGAAATGAATAAATGATTTGTGAAATCAAATATTATCTTGCAATTTAAAATAATACAGATTATTTGTGTTTGACATATAAATATCTCAACATATGTTATTAGGAAGGAAAAAAGCAGACTCTGGAAGAATATGCACAGTATTATGCCATCTGCTTATAAATAAAGTGTGAGGAGACACATATGCCTGCAACTTAACATTTCCTGCTTTGTAACACTGTGCTGCATTATCTGAATATTTATGATCAATACATATTATGAAGTTCATGGCTAACATTGTTTGAGCACTGACTGTGTGTGCTGGGCCCTGGACTCACTGCTCTACATGCATTTTTATTTCATGTAATCTCTGTATCATAGATAGTATAACTAACCCATTTTACAGACATAAAACTGAGACTCAGAGACTCAAAGTCAAATGTCTGAGGTTGCATTCAATAAGAGGCAGAGCTGGAGCTCAAAACCACATGTGTCTCACAACAAAGTCCCTGACAGTAGGCCTGACTCCTCCCAGAGTGTGGAATAGATGGTACCTCCCCCTTAGGAAGGGCTAGGTGTCACTGTAGGAAGCAAACAGCCCCAAGCAGTGGAGATTTTCCATGATGAAGATTTGTTTCTTGCTCATGCTACACACACAAGCACCATGACTCTCTCGGGACCTGTGTTCTATATTCCCACATCCTAACACCCTGATAAAGGAACAGCCCCCAAGGAGATACCTGCCAAGTGCTGTAAGAGATGGAAGAGTGTTGGGAGCTGGCCATGGAAGCACACTGAGTGTTAGGGATCAGAGAGGGCTGTGGACCCCGAGACCGCTAGGATGCGTTCAGGAGCTGTTGACCCCATTTCCTCTCCCTTTTCTTATTTGGCACATAAGCCAGAAACAACTCTGCTAGTTCAAGCATAAAACTCTGAGATCTAAAAGGAACACATCTAACTTTAGAAATCTCATTGTTCCCATTTTCCACTAACTGCAGTTTTGGCTTTAGTACAACTTACAGTTTAAACTTTGGTCACAGTTGAGAAGCCTTATTGCTGGTGACAAGCTCCATATATTAGGATTAGGAATTAGAAACTTTTATAGAAGTTGAGATAGATATATAGGATTTTAGAGTAGCCATTTTGTTAAGAGATTGTAATCAATTGTTCCAAGAAGTGGCCACTGTGAACTTTGGACTGGGCCACATTCTGGAGAGCCCAGCGTGATCTTTGGACTGGGCCACATTCTTTAGGAATTGGTTTGAGCTATAATTAAGAGTTTCCATAGCAATTGTGTAAGTAGAATTAGCATAGAATAGAAAGGTAATAGGATTGAAGTTAGTCATCATAGGTGTTGTGTACACATAAGCTTTAGAAGTTATTGATTATTAGAACATCATGATGCTAGTAGGGATTGTTACTTTGCTTTTGAGGAACATTAACCAAGCATAGGGAACAGTAAGACAATTTTGGGTTTGTCCTTCCTCATACCTGAGAAAACATCTGGTGGGTGGGGGACACCCCTCATCCACCTGGCTTTGTGTTCATGTGAAAGACATGTGAGACTGACTGTGCAAAATTTGGGGATAAAAGACCCGTTGTAATTTCCAATAAACAGCTTCTGCACTAGACAGGGGTCCAGTCTCTTTCTTTCTCTTTATATCTATCCCTCCAGTATAATCGCCAACACCGTCTCACTGGCCAGAGACCCCTGATCCTCACAGGGGCAGGTCCCCTGCAGAAAAGGGAGTGGCCAGTCTCAATGGCTCACACTCTTCTGCCTATAGGTGACACATTTCATTTCCACTCACATATCATGGGTCAAAGCTAGTCACATGACTGCATCCAGCTTCAGGAGGTGAGGGGGGAACTGAATACTTGATGGACCCCATTAAGGCTACCACATGGTGACATCCTGTTGGGGGACTGTAGAGGGCAAAAGAGAGGAGTGGGGGGATTGGCAGGACATGACAGCAGAACCAAGTCACCTTGAATTTGCTTTATTCTCAACCAGGTAGAGTTTGTCCCAGAGCTGCCCAAAATCATCGTTGGCAAAATTAGGTGCAGTGAACTTTGGAAAGAGGAGTTTGGTCAGATGTAATCAAAAGTAAACTCAGAACCAGTAGTGTACATTGGGCAAAAAAAAAATCCCTGGATGCCTCAGTTTCCCCACTCTGCTGTTGGTGAGGATGAGAAATTTGATTTAATAGGGTGTCAGGATGCCAAAATTCCAAAGTACTTGCTTTTTTTTAATCAATATTTTTTATTTTGATATTGTGGGGTAGAGTTAAGAGTTAGGTATACAAATATGCTTCATTCAGGCCCCCTTGTTGATAACAGGTGTCTCCCCATCTCCAGACAGATGTTTACTACCATTAGTCCCATCCCCTCCCCATAGTTTCCCAACACTGTCAGTCATTTTCTTATAGTAGTGCATTGGATGATCAAGGTCCACTGTATGAGTGAGAATATGTGATATTCAGATCTTTGTTTCTGTGAGAGGTCACTTAGTATTATAGACTAGCTCCATCCAGGTTGCTGCAAAATTCATGGTTTTGTTCTTTTTTATGGCTGCATAGTATTCCATCGTGTATATGTACCACATTTTTAAAATCCAGTCCTCTTTTGATGGACAGCATGGTTGGTTCCAGGTTCTTGCTATTGTGAAAATGCTGCAATAAACATTCGTGTGCAGGTATCTTTTTTATAGAGTTATTTGAGTTCTTCAGGGTATATTCCCAGTAGGGGGATTGCAGGGTCATATGGGAGGTTGATGTTTAGAGCTTTTAGGAATCTCCACACTGCTTTCCACAGAGATTGCACTCCTACCAACAGTGTAGAAGTGTTCCCTTTTTGCCACACCCTCTCCAGCAGCTGTTATTTTTGAGTTGTTGATAATTGCCATTCTGACTGGAGTTAGGTGGTATCTCAGTGTGGTTTTGATTTGCATCTCCCTGATGATTAATCAGGTTGAGCATTTCTTCATGTATCTATTGGTTGCTTGGATGTCTTCCTTTGTGAAGTGTCTGTTCATATCTTTTGCCCATTTTATAATGGGATTGTTTGTTTTTTTCTTTTCAGCACATTTGAGTTCCTTGTAGATCCAAGATGTTAAGGCTTTGTCAGACCTGGAGTTGGCAAATACTTTTTCCCAGTCTGTAGGTTGTCCTCCTGCTCTCTTGATGGTTTCTTTGGCTTTGCACAAGCTTGTCAGTTTAATGAGGTCCCACTTGTCTATCTTATCCCTTATGGCCTGTGGGTTTAGAGTTTTGTTCAGGAATTGGATGCCAGTTCCAATTTCCATGAGGGTATGTCCTTCATTTTCTAAGGTTCTTATGGTGTGAGGCTTTACATTTAGGTCTCTGATCCATTTGGAGTTAATTTTTGTGTATGGGGATAGATAGGGGTCCTGTTTCAATCTTCTGCATGTGAA